>NC_092269.1:8821727-8841727 GCF_036320965.1 Panulirus ornatus
ACTTTGCTAAATAAGTGTTCATCTCTCCACTCAAGTGTTACTTGTGGGAGTATGTTAATATTTCCGTGGAGAGTTAACACGTGTCCATACTGAAATGTTAACTTCTGCGACACTCTGGTGCGACAGTGTTAACTCCTGGATTGCTAACATGTTAACTCTCGTCCTTAAGGTGTTTATTAAACTAAGATAACTACTATTACTACTATTACTACCACTACTACTACTACTACAACTACTTCTACTACTTAAACTACTTCTACTACTATTACTTCTACTTCTACCACTAACACTACCTTAAAACTACAACCAAAAAAATAAATGTTTACCCCAAACAAACCCTCCCCCCCCGCCCCCCCTGACCCACAGACACAGTTCATAAACATCTGTTGTTCTGGTGCACAGACAACAGACCAGTGACACAGACTAGGGGGCTGGCTGCTCCCTACCTGAACTGATAATTTCACAGACTCCGGCTCTCACGTACAGACACGGACTATCCACAGACTATTCACACAAAGGACACAGACTATCCTCAAAGACAGACAGACAGACAGACCTTCTAACAGACCTCCACAGACATGTTACGATCACAACTCACGCCACTCCATCGACACAGACAGTGGAACTGACTCCAAACAAACACTCCATCTCCCTATATACTCCCTTCCCCCGGACCATCCGTCATAACAGACAGACACACAGACGCCCCGCACCCCCACACACACAGACAGAAACCTTCCCTCCCTCCACCAACTCCCACAATCCCCTCCCCACGTGGGAGCTGTCAGGGCCAAGCGAACACCACCTCGTCAGCCATGACAGTTACCAACGCTTGCTATCTTGTGCATCTCAATGTGCAAATTGCACAACAGTTGAAGCGACAACCTGATTCACTCTAAATTGCTCGCGACTCCGTTTATAAGCAAATGGAGGCATGGGAATTCTGCCATTTCGTATTAAGCGGTATTACACACCGTCAGCCAGCGACTCTGTTTTGGTAGATTTGGCGCGCAATGACGTAGTCGACTGAGGCGATGGTTCCCCTCGCGGGAGCCGAGCGCCAAACAAGCGGACTGAACGACTCTTGTATTTGCATAATAAATTGTCCTGATTTGATCCAATCGTCAGCAAATGGGAGTTGATCTCCGGCCAACAACACCGTTGAAATCAGTTTAAAAAAATTGGAATTACTTTTTTATATATATATGGGTTGTGGTGGTTGTGTGGGTGGAGGGTTGTATTCGACCGTCCTGTATAACGGGTGGTGAGCTGGTTGAAATGAACGTCACCGGTGGGAGTCGCTGGGTCTGGCGCGCTCCGCTGGGCTTCACACACACACACGAGAGAGGTGCTGAGGCGGACGCTGTTCACATCAGACTTGGAAATGGAGTGTTGATGCTCGCTACACAACTTTGCTAATATGGACGCCTGGGAGGGGTGGGTGTAGATTGTGGGGGGGGGGGGGGGGGGGGGGCTGACGATAGTGGGTGTACCACGAGCATGGGGAAAAGTTACACGTGTGCCTGGGGGGTGTGTACATGAGGGGGGGGGTGTATACCACGAGCAGGTGTAGCTGGAAAGCAAAATGTCTTATTTTGATAATTAGGACAATATAATAAACGTACGACATCATTAAGGGAAACTTAATTTAAATACCCAATCCCTCCACTAAGCTTGTTATTTACAATATACATAAATTCCCTAAAGGTTTCTCAGGGAGACATTTAAATCGTTTTCTACGAATTAGCTAAAAGAACGCTACCAAATAGTTGCCATGGCTCGCAACAAAATACATCTCTTTCATATATATAAATATATATATATATATATATAATATATATATATATATAATATATATATATATATATATATATATATATATAATATATATATATATGAATTAACATCATACATATTGGCATATTCCCAGCTGATGATATTATTCAAAGGCATAACTTGTGGTGGCGTTTGATGGCAGCCACTGCGTTAAATACCCGCTTCGGCGGCCGCTGGCAACCCAGCGCTGGGCCTTTACCAGGTCTACTTGTTTACTTCCACACCTCAACTCTCGCACGCTTTACATTCTCGTTTTCTTCTTGAAGAAATACATGTTTTTTCACGGCAGTTCGAACCTCCCTTGGTGAACGACGGTACGACCCCTTGAGCACGACGGTACGACCCTTGAGCACGACGGTACGACCCTTGAGCACGACGGTTCGACCCCTTGCGCACGACGGTGCGACCCTTGAGCACGACGTTACGACCCCTTGAGCACGACGGTACGACCCTTGAGCACGACGGTTCGACCCCTTGCGCACGACGGTGCGACCCTTGAGCACGACGGTTCGACCCCTTGCGCACGACGGTACGACCCTTGAGCACGACGGTACGACCCCTTGAGCACGACGGTACGACCCTTGAGCACGACGGTACGACCCTTGAGCACGACGGTACGACCCCTTGAGCACGACGGTACGACCCTTGAACACTACGGTACGATCCTTGAGCACGACGGTTCGACCCTTGAGCACGACGGTACGACCCCTTGAGCACGACGGTACGACCCTTGAGCACGACGGTACGATCCTTGAGCACGACGGTACGACCCTTGAACACTACGGTACGATCCTTGCGCACGACGGTACGACCCTTGAACACTACGGTACGATCCTTGAGCACGACGGTACGACCCTTGAGCACGACGGTACGACCCCTTGAGCACGACGGTACGACCTTTGAGCACGACGGTACGACCCTTGAACACTAGGGTACGACCCTTGAACACTAGGGTACGACCCTTGAGCACGACATCGTACTCATCAAGGGTCGTGCTCAGGGAACCTCAAATCAACACAGTAATACGAACCTACCAATTTGGAACAGGTTAACGTGGTAGGATATTAAGAACTTAAATGGGGTTAGTTAATTAATATGCATGACACACACACACACACACACACACACACACACACACACACACGTAATAAACCCAAAATGCTTTTTGAAGATATATCTCAAAAATGACAAACAGCTGAAGATAATTTTACAAACCTGACTATGTGTATATATGTATATATCTGTATATGTATATGTATATGTGCGCGTATGGGCGTTTATGCATATATATATATATATATATATATATATATATATATATATATATATATATATACATATTTTTTTTTTTTTTTTTTTGCTTTGTCGCTGTCTCCCGCGTTTGCGAGGTAGCGCAGGGAAACAGACGAAAGAAATGGCCCAACCCCCCCATACACATGTATATACATACGTCCACACACGCAAATATACATACCTACACAGCTTTCCATGGTTTACCCCAGACGCTTCACATGCCTTGATTCAATCCACTGACAGCACGTCAACCCCGGTATACCACATCGCTCCAATTCACTCTATTCCTTGCCCTCCTTTCACCCTCCTGCATGTTCAGGCCCCGATCACACAAAATCTTTTTCACTCTATCTTTCCACCTCCAATTTGGTCTCCCTCTTCTCCTCGTTCCCTCCACCTCCGACACATATTCCTCTTGGTCAATCTCTCCTCACTCATTCTCTCCATGTGCCCAAACCACTTCAAAACACCCTCTTCTGCTCTCTCAATCACGCTCTTTTTATTTCCACACATCTCTCTTACCCTTACGTTACTCACTCGATCAAACCACCTCACACCACACATTGTCCTCAAACATCTCATTTCCAGCACATCCATCCTCCTGGAAATATATATATATATATATATATATATATATATATATATATATATATATATATATATATATATATATATATATTATATATAGCGTATATGAGTGGATGGGCTGTTCTTCGTCTGTTTCCCGGCGCTACCTCGCTGACGCGGGAAACGGCGATCAAATTTTATAAAAATCATATACATACATATATATATACATATATATATATATATATATATATATATAATATATAATATATATTCCACCCAAAATTATGAACGTAACAGCAACACAAGATTTGAATATTTACAGAATTGATCGTTTCTACGATTTTTTTTTTTTGAGACAAAAAAATCCTGTATGCAAATCTCGCCTCTAATTCATCTTACGCTTGTAAGTAACACTTATATTTTACACTTATCCCCCACAGAGGAAATAAACCCCAGGGTGCAATTACACCAAGTTTTACCCAATAACATTTAAAAGAAAAAAATAACGGACGAATATTTATGAGAAAGAGTGTTATATTGGGAACCATTTTTCTCGCTATGGTTGTTCAGGCCAGCCACCCTCCTCCCCATCACCCAGGTGGCAACACAGTGCTGAACCACGCTAGAACGTATGGTCGTAAATGTAATGGTATTGCAGCCGTCATGAAGCTCTAGTGCCTCACATTCTTGTCCTCCCGCCGCCAGAGGAGCGACGAGCTCACCATTAGCAACACCTGCTTTACCCAGGGAGACCCAACTCGCCGCCCGGACCGATGGTCGGTTTCGTCTTACCGCGGGAGCGTACTGTCGCACTTAAGGTCCGCCGTGGCTTAGCGCCGTGTTGCCCTCCCCGCCAGTGTTGTATTCTCCAGGGTGGGTGAAATACAATTACTGTATGAGACGGGGGAGGGGGGGGGGGTTGTAGGTCTTGGGTGTAGTGGTCCCTGGGGAGTACAGGCAGAGGGGAGAGGGAGGGTGATAATAAGGCTGGGGAGCAGAGTACTGGAGGTTGCTGGGTGGGGAGAGGACCGTCCTGGGGGTTGCTGGGTGGGGAGGGACTGTCCAGGGTGTTGCTGGGTGGGGAGAGGACTGTCCTGGGTGTTGCTGGGTGGGGAAAGGACCGTCCTGGGGGTTGCTGGGTGGGGAGAGGACCGTCCTGGGGGTTGCTGGGTGGGGAGAGTACCGTCCTGGGGATTACTGGGTGGGGAGAGGACTGTCCAGGGTGTTGCTGGGTGGGGAGAGGACTGTCCTGGGTGTTGCTGGGTGGGGAAAGGACCGTCCTGGGGGTTGCTGGGTGGGGAGAGGACCGTCCTGGGGGTTGCTGGGTGGGGAGAGTACCGTCCTGGGGATTACTGGGTGGGGAGAGGACCGTCCTGGGTGTTGCTGGGTGGGGAGAGGACCGTCCTGGGGGTTGCTGGGTGGGAGAGGACCGTCCTGGGGGTTGCTGGGTGGGGAGAGGACCGTCCTGGGGGTTGCTGGGTGGGGAGAGGACCGTCCTGGGGTTGCTGGGTGGGGAGAGGACCGTCCTGGGGGTTGCTGGGTGGGAGAGGACCGTCCTGGGGGTTGCTGGGTGGGGAGAGGACCGTCCTGGGGTTGCTGGGTGGGGAGAGACCGTCCTGGGGTTGCTGGGTGGAGAGGACCGTCCTGGGGTGTTGCTGGGTGGGGAGAGGACCGTCCTGGGGGTTGCTGGGTGGGAGAGGACCTCCTGGGGGTTGCTGGGTGGGGAGAGGACCGTACCTCTGGGGGTTGCTGGGTGGGGAGAGGACGTCCTGGGGGTTGCTGGGTGGGGAGAGGTACCGTCCTGGGGGTTGCTGGGTGGGGAGAGGACCGTCCTGGGTTGCTGGGTGGGAGAGGACCGTCCTGGGGTTGCTGGGTGGGGAGAGGACCGTCCTGGGGGTTGCTGGGTGGGGAGAGGTACCGTCCTGGGGTTGCTGGGTGGGGAGAGGACGTCCTGGGGGTTGCTGGGTGGGGAGAGGACCGCCGGGTGTTGCTGGGTGGGGAGAGGACCGTCCTGGTGGTTGCTGGGTGGGGAGAGAGACCGTCCTGGGGGTTGCTGGGTGGGGAGAGGACCGTCCTGGGGTTGCTGGGTGGGGAGAGACCGTCCTGGGGTTGCTGGGTGGGAGAGGATACCGTCCTGGGGTTGCTGGGTGGGGAGAGACCGTCCTGGGGGTTGCTGGGTGGGGAGAGGACCGTCCTGGGGTTGCTGGGTGGGGAGAGGACCGTCCTGGGGTTGCTGGGTGGGGAGAGGACCTCCTGGGGTTGCTGGGTGGGGAGAGGACCGTCCTGGGGGTTGCTGGGTGGGGAGAGACCGTCCTGGGGTTGCTGGGTGGGGAGAGGACCGTCCTGGGTTGCTGGTGGTGAGGACCCTGGGTTGCTGGGTGGAGAGGACCGTCCGGGGTGGGTTGCGCTGGGTTGTGGGGAGAGTACCGTCCTGGGGTTGCTGGGTGGGGAGAGGACCGTCCTGGGGGTTGCTGGGTGGGGAGAGGACCGTCCTGGGGTTGCTGGGTGGGGAGAGTACCGTCCTGGGGGTTGCTGGGTGGGGAGAGGACCGTCCTGGGGGTTGCTGGGTGGGGAGAGTACCGTCCTGGGGTTGCTGGGTGGGGAGGTACCGTCCTGGGTGTTGCTGGGTGGGGAGAGGACGTCCTGGGGGTTGCTGGGTGGGGAGAGACCGTCCTGGGGTTGCTGGGTGGGGAGAGGACCGTCCTGGGGTTGCTGGGTGGGGAGGGGACCGTCCTGGGGTTGCTGGGTGGGGAGAGACCGTCCTGGGGGTTGCTGTGTGGGGAGAGTACCGTCCTGGGGTGTTGCTGGGTGGGGAGAGGACCGTCCTGGGGTTGCTGGGGGGAGAGGACCGTCCTGGGGTTGCTGGGTGGGGAGAGACCGTCCTGGGGTTGCTGGTGGGGAGAGGACCGTCCTGGGGGTTGCTGGGTGGGGAGAGGACCGTCCTGGGGTTGCTGGGTGGGGAGAGGACCGTCCTGGGGGTTGCTGGGTGGGGAGAGTACCGTCCTGGGGGTTGCTGGGTGGGGAGAGGACCGTCCTGGGGGTTGCTGGGTGGGGAGAGGACCGTCCTGGGGTTGCTGGGTGGGGAGAGGACCGTCCTGGGGGTTGCTGGGTGGGGAGAGGACCGTCCTGGGGTTCTGGGTGGGGAGAGGACCGTCCTGGGGTTGCTGGGTGGGGAGAGGACGTCCTGGGGGTTGCTGGGTGGGAGAGGAGCGTCCTGGGGGTTGCTGGGTGGGGAGAGGACGTCCTGGGGTTGCTGGGTGGGGAGAGGACCGTCCTGGGGGTTGCTGGGTGGGGAGAGGACCGTCCTGGGGGTTGCTGGGTGGGGAGAGGACCGTCCTGGGGGTTGCTGGGTGGGGAGAGGAGCGTCCTGGGGGTTGCTGGGTGGGGAGAGGACCGTCCTGGGGGTTGCTGGGTGGGGAGAGGACCGTGAGGTTTGCTATTTTGCGGCCTACGTAATATGGGGGGTGACAATATGGGGGTCTGACGTCATCGGCCCTGAGCACTACCCCCACCAACCATCTTCCTATGACCACACAACCCTCCACCTGATTGGGGCGCAGTGGCGCTGGAGTATATATGCTGATGATACACACACACAACACACACACACACACACACACACACACACACACACCTCATTTTCTTCCTCTCCTCCTGTATAACCACGATGTTTCCCTCTACCTGAATCTCATTTACATATTCAGACCCTCCGAGTTAAACGCCTTTTACGCCGAGTTTGCCTCAGTCACCCCTCCCTGCCCGTCCCACCTCCACGTTTTCTGTTAGATTTACACACCCACACACCCGTTTTCTGATCCCTAATTCTAATGTTTTATTCCCAGGAATTGACTTTCATTGTCGTCTATATTATATACAGTCCGGGATTCGAACCCTGCCAGGTGGCCCCTTAATAGAAGACATACAGTCCGGGATTCGAACCCTGCCAGGTTGCCCCTTAATAGAAGACATACAGTCCAGGATTCGAACCCTCCCAGGTTGCCCCTTAATAGAAGACATACAGTCAGATTCGAACCTCCAGTTGCCCCTTTAAAAAAGACATACAGTCCGGGATTCGAACCCGGCCAGGTTCCCCTTCACTTTGCTTAGGCCTAATCAACGCGGAGTGAGGTCCTAGGCCTCTCTGTACACCAGGCTCGGACCCCATTTCCGCCTCTATGCCCGAGGCCGTAAGGTCTATTTCAACTCGTGGAGTCACCCGCATCATACGCCCGTCTGGCACTCACGGTGAAATTCATTACAAAAAAAAAATTTTTTGTTGTTGTTTTTGTTACTTGTTTGTTTGTTTGTTGGCGGCTGCCATACGTTAAGTTAGTTAGCGATGAATATTAAGTGGCCCGGTCCAGTGTGGGGTTGTGGGCTCCCAGTACCCGGTCCAGTGTGGGGTTGTGGCCTCCCAGTACCTGATCCAGTGTGGGGTTGTGGGCTCCCAGTACCTGGTCCAGTGTGGGGTTGTGGCCTCCCAGTACCCGGTCCAGTGTGGGGTTGTGGCCTCCCAGTACCTGATCCAGTGTGGGGTTGTGGCCTCCCAGTACCTGGTCCAGTGTGGGGTTGTGGGCTCCCAGTACCCGGTCCAGTGTGGGGTTGTGGCCTCCCAGTACCTGGTCCAGTGTGGGGTTGTGGCCTCCCAGTACCTGGTCCAGTGTGGGGTTGTGGGCTCCCAGTACCCGGTCCAGTGTGGGGTTGTGGCCTCCCAGTACCTGATCCAGTGTGGGGTTGTGGGCTCCCAGTACCTGGTCCAGTGTGGGGTTGTGGGCTCCCAGTACCCGGTCCAGTGTGGGGTTGTGGCCTCCCAGTACCTGATCCAGTGTGGGGTTGTGGCCTCCCAGTACCTGGTCCAGTGTGGGGTTGGGGGCCTCCCAGTACCCGGTCCAGTGTGGGGTTGTGGCTCCCAGTACCTGGTCCAGTGTGGGGTTGTGGGCTCCCAGTACCTGGTCCAGTGTGGGGTTGTGGGCTCCCAGTACCTGGTCCAGTGTGGGGTTGTGGCCTCCCAGTATCTGGTCCAGTGTGGGGTTGTGGGCTCCCAGTACCCGGTCCAGTGTGGGGTTGTGGCCTCCCAGTACCTGTCCAGTGTGGGGTTGTGGCCTCCCAGTACCTGGTCCAGTGTGGGGTTGTGGCCTCCCAGTACCGGTCCAGTGTGGGGTTGTGGCCTCCCAGTATCGTCCAGTGTGGGTTGTGGCTCCAGTACCCGGTCCAGTGTGGGTTGTGGCCTCCCAGTACCTGGTCCAGTGTGGGGTTGTGGCCTCCCAGTACCCGGTCCAGTGTGGGGTTGTGGCCTCCCAGTACCCGGTCCAGTGTGGGGTTGTGGCTCCCAGTACCCGGTCCAGTGTGGGGTTGTGGCCTCCCAGTACCCGGTCCAGTGTGGGGTTGTGGCCTCCCAGTACCCGGTCCAGTGTGGGGTTGTGGGCTCCCAGTACAGGTCCAGTGTGGGGTTGTGGGCTCCCAGTACCCGGTCCATGTGGGGTTGTGGCCTCCCAGTACCCGGTCCATTTGTGGGTTGTGGCCTCCCAGTACCCGGTCCAGTGTGGGGTTGTGGTCCAGTACTCAGTTGAGGGTGTGCCCGTACCGGTCCAGTGTGGGGTTGTGGCCTCCCAGTACCCGGTCCAGTGTGGGGTTGTGGCCTCCCAGTACCTGGTCCAGTGTGGGGTTGTGGCCTCCAGTACCTGGTCCAGTGTGGGGTTGTGGCCTCCCAGTACCTGGTCCAGTGTGGGGTTGTGGCCTCCATCCCCGGTCCAGTGTGGGGTTGTGGCCTCCAGTACCGGTCCATGTGGGGTTGTGGCCTCCCAGTACCTGGTCCAGTGTGGGGTTGTGGCCTCCCAGTACCTGGTCCAGTGTGGGGTTGTGGTCTCCCAGTACCAGTCCAGTGTGGGTTGTGGCCTCCCAGTACCTGGTCCAGTGTGGGGTTGTGGCCCCCAGTACCTGGTCCAGTGTGGGGTGTGCCTCCCAGTACCTGGTCCAGTGTGGGGTTGTGGCCTCCCAGTACCTGGTCCAGTGTGGGGTTGTGGCCACCCAGTACCTGGTCCAGTGTGGGGTTGTAGCCTCCCAGTACCCGGTCCAGTGTGGGGTTGTGGCCTCCCACTACCCGGTCCAGTGTGGGGTTGTGGCCTCCCACTACCCGGTCCAGTGTGGGGTTGTGGCCTGCCTCCCAGTATCCGGTCCAGTGTGGGGTTGTAGCCTCCCAGTACCCGGTCCAATGTGGGGTTGTGGCCTGCCCATACCGGTCCAGTGTGGGGTTGTGGCCTCCCATACCTGGTCCAGTGTGGGGTTGTGGCCTCCCATCTACCGGTCCAGTGTGGGTTGTGGTGCTCCCAGTACCTGTCCAGTGTGGGGTTGTGCCTCCCACTACCTGGTCCAGTGTGGGGTTGTGGCCATCCCATACCTGGTCCAGTGTGGGGTTGTAGGCCTCCCAGTACCGTCCAGTGTGGGGTTGTGCCTCCCATACCTGGTCCAGTGTGGGGTTGTGGCCTCCCAGTACCTGGTCCAGTGTGGGGGTTGTGGCCTCCCAGTACCCGGTCCAGTGTGGGGTTGTGGCTCCCAGTACCGGTCCAGTGTGGGTTGTGGCCCCAGTACCTGGTCCAGTGTGGGGTTGTGGCCTCCCAGACCCGTCCAGTGTGGGTTGTGCTCCCAGACCCGGTCCAGTGTGGGGTTGTGGCGTCCCAGCACCCGGTCCAGTGTGGGGTTGTGGCGTCCCAGCACCCGGTCCAGTGTGGGGTTGTGGCCTCCCACAACCCCACCCCCCACATCGGTCAACTGTATGCAGTGGGTACTGACTGCATTATAATCTTACTGTATTTTTAATACATCTATATATTATTTTCTACAATAGACCAATTTTGTTCTACCTTCGCATGAATTTACCTAATTATGTGCTTAGGAGACACCGTCGCCATGACATAAGTATTCCTCAACACACTTACACTTAAGTAACTAACTTAAAGTCACGATCTGAAATCAAAATCTTTAAAAAAAAAGAATTTAAAGTAAAACTACTTTATGATGACTCTCTTATCCTTCCTTATCTATTTGATTAAAAGAATTTTTTTTATTCTTTTCTTATTCATTATATGATAGAAGTTACAGAGTCGCGTGGAAGCGGGAAATTGTTTAAAAAGGAAAGAAATTGTTGGAACGCGGCCATGTTGGCCAATGGCTGACCCGAGTTTCCAGATTTGTGTATAATCAAATATAGACGCCATCTCTAAAACCAAGTCGGTAAAAGACACTTGTAAGGAGATTAATGATAATCCCATCATTTGTTACATCCAATTAACTCGGGATTTGAGATCTAAGGAGATTAAAAAGATCCATAATGACTGGACATCGAGACAAATTAATCAGTATTTGGAAACTCAACACTGGGGTGGGTGGGGGGTGGTGGGGAGGGAGGGAGGAGGGTGATTGGGTTGTTAACACCGTTAACAAGATCCATTACCCCAAAAAAATAGAACTGATTGAACCTGGTAGCAATTAGTTCTAAGTAAAACTAGATACGGGTGGAAAAATATCATGGGAGACTAATTAATCCAACTAGAGAGATGAGTTCTTCCCCTGGAGATCTCGACTCCAAGTGACCGGTAGCAACGAGGGGTCACTCAACCCCCCCGCGGATTAAGGCCACTAAAAGCCAATTTGCCGGTGCGCGGCCGGCAAAACTCCAGACACGGTCCCTTTCTTTCATCAGTATGCAAATACGAACGAAGATGACTACGTAGGCAAGACGCGCGGCTTTTCCATTTTCATCTCCCCGAGGCAGATTACATTTCCCGGAACTCCTAGAGCGGATGAAAAGGGGAGGGGAAAAAAAAAGGAAAATCTTGAGATAGTGCGTCGATCGTGGAGGCCGAGAGATGGATTCTGCCGTGTATAGGAACCAGTTGTCTATTCCCTAGGACGATCTAGATCTTCCTGTGTGATGATACGCGAGACACAGTGATGATGGTGGTTCGGTGAGACTCCTGGGAAAAACAATGACCTGTTTATTGAAGGGGAGCGAGTGTGTTAGGAGAGAGAGAGAGAGAGAGAGAGAGAGAGAGAGAGAGAGAGAGAGAGAGAGAGAGAGAGAGAGAGAGAGAGTGATACTATTGTGTCTTGTATACATCACATGGCCAAGAAAATACTATAGGTCGTATATTTCCTATAAGCCGAGACACTGCCGTAATAACCCATGGAACTTAGAAATCATATTGACAGACGCAGGGGAAAAAAAATTAGGATAAAAATGCGTATTCCTAATTTCAACATCGTCGCCATCTTGGATTTCTGCATCGACAACACACATTTTGGCCCATCTATACAGCCAACACACAGATAAATAAATAAAATGCCTTAATTCTATTCAAACTGAACTTTTCTAAATATTTCCTCACACGTACTTAATCAATCGATAAGTTAATTTTGAACTTATGATTAACTTGGAGTGTGAAAACTGTTTCGTAAATTTCATCAATTGACACCCGTCACTCGTACCTTAATGAACACTGATTCTTTCGTTAATACATGGCCTTTGGAATGTCTCTTTCTAGACTGAATGAACGTAAAGCCATTTTGCTTTAATTAGTTAACTAACAAAAGGCTTTGATGATTATTTATTTGAAGTTCTTAACCTAAAAATGCTTGTCTTACACTAACAATAAAAAAATTCAACGAAATTTTATGAAAACAAAAATTATGGGTGATTCCCCTGAGCACGACGGTACGACCCTTGAGCACGACGGTACGACCCTTGAGCACGAGGGTACGACCCTTGAGCACGACGGTACGACCCTTGAGCACGACGGTACGACCCTTGAGCACGACGGTACGACCCTTGAGCACGACGGTACGACCCTTGAGCACGAGGGTACGGTCCTTGAGCACGAGGGTACGACCCTTGAGCACGACGGTACGACCCTTGAGCACGAGGGTACGGTCCTTGAGCACGACGGTACGGTCCTAGAGCACGACGGTACGGTCCTTGAGCACGACGGTACGACTCTTGAGCACGACGGTACGGTCCTTGAGCCCGACGGTACGACCCTTGAGCACGACGGTACGACCCTTGAGCACGACGATACGGTCCTTGAGCACGACGGTACGACCCTTGAGCACGAAGGTACGACCCTTGAGCACGAGGGTACGACCCTTGAGCACGAGGGTACGACCCTTGAGCACGAGGGTACGACCCTTGAGCACGACGGAACGACCCTTGAGCACGAGGGTACGACCCCTTGAGCACGAAGGTACGACCCTTGAGCACGAGGTTACGACCCTTGAGCACGAGGGTACGACCCTTGAGCACGAGGGTACGACCCTTGAGCACGACGGTACGACCCTTGAGCACGACGGTACGGTCCTTGAGCACGACGGTACGGTCCTTGAGCACGACGGTACGACTCCTTGAGCACGACGGTACGACCCCTTGAGCACGACGGTACGACCCCTTGAGCACGAAGGTACGACCCTTGAGCACGAGGGTACGACCCTTGAGCACGACCCTTGAGCACGAGGGTACGACCCTTGAGCATGACGGAACGACCCTTGAGCACGAGGGTACGACCCCTTGAGCACGAAGGTACGACCCTTGAGCACGAGGTTACGACCCTTGAGCACGAGGGTACGACCCTTGAGCACGAGGGTACGACCCTTGAGCACGAGGGTACGACCCTTGAGCACGACGGTACGACCCTTGAGCACGACGGAACGACCCTTGAGCACGAGGGTACGACCCTTGAGCACGAGGGTACGACCCTTGAGCACGACGGTACGACCCTTGAGCACGACGGTACGTTCCTTGAGCACGACGGTACGACCCTTGAGCACGAAGGTACGACCCTTGAGCACGAAGGTACGACCCTTGAGCACGAGGGTACGACCCTTGAACACGACGGTACGACCCTCGAGTACGACGGTGAGATTGTAACATCGTGCTTACGGGTCGTACCATAGTGCAGGAGGGTCGTACCGTCGTGCCCAAGGGTCACAGTAATTATATATATATATATATATATATATATATATATATATATATATATATATATATATATATATATATATTACAGAGGTATAAGTTTGTTGAGTATTCCTGGTAAATTATATGGGAGGGTATTGATTGAGAGGGTGAAGGCATGTACAGAGCATCAGATTGGGGAAGAGCAGTGCGGTTTCAGAAGTGGTAGAGGATGTGTGGATCAGGTGTTTGCTTTGAAGAATGTATGTGAGAAATACTTAGAAAAGCAAATGGATTTGTATGTAGCATTTATGGATCTGGAGAAGGCATATGATAGAGTTGATAGAGATGCTCTGTGGAAGGTATTAAGAATATATGGTGTGGGAGGCAAGTTGTTAGAAGCAGTGAAAAGTTTTTATCGAGGATGTAAGGCATGTGTACGTGTAGGAAGAGAGGAAAGTGATTGGTTCTCAGTGAATGTAGGTTTGCGGCAGGGGTGTGTGATGTCTCCATGGTTGTTTAATTTGTTTATGGATGGGGTTGTTAGGGAGGTGAATGCAAGAGTCCTGGAAAGAGGGGCAAGTATGAAGTCTGTTGGGGATGAGAGAGCCTGGGAAGTGAGTCAGTTGTTGTTCGCTGATGATACAGCGCTGGTGGCTGATTCATGTGAGAAACTGCAGAAGCTGGTGACTGAGTTTGGTAAAGTGTGTGGAAGAAGAAAGTTAAGAGTAAATGTGAATAAGAGCAAGGTTATTAGGTACAGTAGGGTTGAGGGTCAAGTCAATTGGGAGGTAAGTTTGAATGGAGAAAAACTGGAGGAAGTGAAGTGTTTTAGATATCTGGGAGTGGATCTGTCAGCGGATGGAACCATGGAAGCGGAAGTGGATCATAGGGTGGGGGAGGGGGCGAAAATTTTGGGAGCCTTGAAAAATGTGTGGAAGTCGAGAACATTATCTCTGAAAGCAAAAATGGGTATGTTTGAAGGAATAGTGGTTCCAACAATGTTGTATGGTTGCGAGGCGTGGGCTATGGATAGAGTTGTGCGCAGGAGGATGGATGTGCTGGAAATGAGATGTTTGAGGACAATGTGTGGTGTGAGGTGGTTTGATCGAGTAAGTAACGTAAGGGTAAGAGAGATGTGTGGAAATAAAAAGAGCGTGGTTGAGAGAGCAGAAGAGGGTGTTTTGAAATGGTTTGGGCACATGGAGAGAATGAGTGAGGAAAGATTGACCAAGAGGATATATGTGTCGGAGGTGGAGGGAACGAGGAGAAGAGGGAGACCAAATTGGAGGTGGAAAGATGGAGTGAAAAAGATTTTGTGTGATCGGGGCCTGAACATGCAGGAGGGTGTAAGGAGGGCAAGGAATAGAGTGAATTGGAGCGATGTGGTATACAGGGGTGGACGTGCTGTCAGTGGAGTGAATCAAGGCATGTGAGGCGTCTGGGGTGGACCATGGAAAGCTGTGTAGGTATGTATACACGTGTGTGGACATGTGTATGTACATGTGTATGGGGGGGGGGGGCCATTTCTTTCGTCTGTTTCCTTGCGCTACCTCGCAGACGCGGGAGACAGCGACAAAGTATAAAAAAAAAAAAAAAAAAAAAAAAAAAAAAAAATATATATATATGAAAGATGAAGCCCCAAGAAGGTCGAGGGTTGCACTAGGATATGTGAGACTTTCGAATCTACGTCTTGGGGACACAATCCTCAAATTCATAAATCCTTTTCTTTCCCCAAATCTATGCAAATGACATGAGACAGTCAAGGGGAAAAAAATTCCTCGGAAAAGTATATTTTTCTCCCCTTTTTATGATGCTGCTCTGTGGTCATCACTCTAATAATAATATAAATAATAATAATAATAATAATAATAATAATAATAATAATAATAATAATAATAATAATAAAACAGGATCAACAAAATGTTTAGTAATAAAAGTTCGAATAAATCACACACGGTTTCATAATAATAATAATAAAAATAATAATAATAATAATAATAATAATAATAATAATAACAATGATAACAGTAATGATGATAATAATAATAATATTGATGATACCAGTAATGATAATAGTAATAGTAATAATAATAATAATATTGATGATAACAGTAATGATAATAGTAATAGCAATAATAATAATGATATTGATGATAACTAATGATAATAGTAATAGTAATAATAACAATATTGATGATAACAGAAATGATAATAATAATAATAATAATAAAAATAATAATAATAATAATAATAATAATAATAATAATAATAATAATAATAATAATAATAAAAGACTCAACATAACGTCTAGGAATAAAGGTTCGAATACATTACAAGAGATTGAATCCCCTGTTTTACATGATTGAATCCTCCGTCCGTTAAACCTAACCTTGCCAATGCTCACCTTCATGCAAAACAGCTTTCATTGCAAATCTGCATGATAAATGCGGGCAACTGACGCCTCTAAGGGGAACGACAGTTTGAACAGGAAATTACCGGTTTATTCTGCCGTGTAAACCTATCTTCTCTTCGTTATATGACCGGGATTCACCGGCATTCGAGTCGGCGCGGGATAGCAACACCTGGCAACCGAGCCTAACAAAACCATCCGAACGAAATGAGCGAAATACGATGAGTTGTGGGAACGGAATGAAATACGAGACATAAAGCTAGACGATACACGAGTGCTGGGAGTGAGAGGGACTGAGTGAATTCTAATGAAAAATAACATTTGAATAGGTGAATATATATATATATATATATATATATATATATATATATATATATATATATATATATATATATATATATATATATATATATCAAAACTGATGAGGCGCACGAATCTTAGATTGAACTAATTATAAAAATTGGAAACTAAACGGAAATACAAATATCAAAAGAGTCAAATTTCAATGAATTTACCAAAAATATAAAATATCGAAGCGTAAATCTGTCTGTTTACTTCTCATCTGTGTTTACAAGTAAATCTTATATCTTTGTAAATGTTCAATTTTTTTTTTTACCAAACCATATAATATTCACTGAACTATTTGAAGTGTGTGATCAGCTGTGACTGTTCCGTTCCACAGAAACGTTCCGTGGAAACGTTTCCAAAGTGGTTTGTTTACATCCGTGTTAAAAAATGTCAAAGGGCTGTTTTTACTTTTCTTTTGATCTTTATATACATATGTTTCATTACATCTCAATCTGTCATCAGATAACTAACATGTTTAGAATCAACTCTTTTTAATAACTGAGCTTGAGCGAAACACTTGCATATGTTGAATAAATATGATATAACACTAGATAATCTGGAAACACCAACCTATCTATTAATCTCAGCCCTTAATGCTTTCGTCTACTTCTTTGCCTGTCTTATCTACCCCTCTGCCTGTTTTTATCTATCAGTCTACCATTTAAAATCTAACCTTTCATCTTTCTAATTTTCTTTCATATGGACGGAATCATTCATCCACTTATATGCTTATCTGATATCATATCTATCTATCAGTACTTACCTCTCATTATCTATCTACCTACCCATCCATCCTCCCTTGAATTATCTATCTACCTACCCATCCATCCTCTAAGTGGATAGACGGCTAGACGTACATCTACCTATCTCATGGTCTACACATCCACTCACCAAAATTCGTATATTATAAGATGGCCAACCTTCTGTCACCACTACAATACCCTTTACATTACATACCACTACCATACCCCACCCAGAAAGCACCCCATACATTATATCTCAACCCGTAATCCGTCTTGTCAGCCTCATCACCCCACTCCCCCATATATCACCCCAATATCCCCAACATATTACCTCACGTCACCCCACACACCCCAACATATCATCCCACACCCCAACCATACCACTCCTCTCACCCCAACATATCATCCCACACCCCAACCATACCACCCTACTCACTCCAACATACCATCTCACACACCCCAACATACCATCTCACATACCCCTACATACAACCCCACACACCGCAACATATCACCCCACACATCCCAACACATTATCCCACACCCCCACCATACCACCTCACACCCCAACATACTACCCCACACACCCCAACATACCACCCCACACACCCCAACATATCACCCCATACCCCCACCATACCACCTCATACCCCAACATACCATCTCACACCCCAACATACCACCCTACACACCCCGACATACCATCTTACACCCCCTACACTCCAACATACCCCCACACCCCCCTACACATTACCCTACTCTCTCTCTCTTAATCAAACTGTGATACATTCATTCTCAGCTCGTTTGATCAATATGAAAAACTTTGACAGAAAACGAATATTAATTACATAATTTTTTTTTTGGTCTCACTTTGAACATTATGAACAACATGGAAGGGAGATTGTGTAATTAATGTCATATAAGGTCAGACAGCTTGTGTTGCTGGCCGGGTGACGAAATTTACACACGCACACACACTAAGATCTCCTCCCACACGTTTAAAACCTATTTCGAAATGGATCAGTTAATTGCACCAATAGTATATCCCCGAGAAATAAACAAATACGCCAAAAAAATAAGGCATATTATTCTATCTCTTATCGTAATCTGCACGTCTTTAGGAACGGCCGATAGATGGCGCCCTTCTGTAATGTTGTTATAGATAAGATCGAACAGCTGTTTGCCCTTAACAGCTGCTCAGGTCATTTAACGACCACTGCTCAACCCTATGGCTCGTAATGACCACAACTGACCAGAGGGTTAATTAATGCCAGGCGCACATCTGTACAGACAGGTTGTTAGGACCTTACAAATAAGTTAATGCAATAACGGAGCAAATGAAAACAAGAATTCGACGTGCTCAAACAAGAACACAGAAGCAGAACAAGGACAACACCCGTAGCAACGGCAATGACAAGATAAACAACAATTAAGATAACTAGAGCAACAACAATAACAACAACAACAATAACAGAAGAACAGCAGCAGCAATAACAAGAAACAGAACCTTAACAACAACATGGAACACTAGGAACAATATCAAGCTGAGTCAAGTTGCCACTTTATCATTAACCCAGATAATTTACATCCAATATCCTACGCAAATTCCAGTTCTCTCTCTCACTCTTTTTTTTTCCCCTGACTCTGAACTTTTTCAATCTTCATCTAATACCATTACCTCATTTTACACTTAGCCGGGAGAAATCACGAGGGAAAATAAGTCATTAGGGAATACGAAACGAATTTCACGGGAGGGGAAAAAAACGGTAATTATCGTGCAGCGGGCGAACGATGCGCGTTTTGTTTTGACTGTCGGCCTGTAATACACTGTGACGTCATCATTGCTTTCATCATATTCCAAAACCTCATTACCAGAGCCGGCCAGGCGGGCGCGGGGAATTTTCATGCGGTAACAATAGACTTTTGAAAAAAAAATAAGAGAAAAGAAAATACACCATTTAGCCAAAACTTCGAAAATTACACGGGGGAAAAAAAAAAGGTTGAAGCATTTGGCAACATCTTCAAGGCGGATGACCAGTTCTATGCGGAAAAATAAGAAATTAGTAAGATTAAGATAGGAAATCTGGGGAAAAAAAAAATATGGCTGCTATTTCCTGTTGGGAGGTTCGTGGAATATTGGAACAGTGTCGGCCAGTGTCGCCGCCTGGGACATGGACGTTCAATTTGGCAGCGGGAAACATTCGCTAATTTAATTCCAGTCGGTGGCGTTATATTTAGTTCCTGCCAATCTGGCTTCTTACATGCCAACCTGTACCTCTTTCCCGGAAATTTCGACTTCGTGAAATTTAAAGCTAAATAATATACATAAACGTATTATATATATATAATATATATATATATATATATATATATATATATATATATATATATATATATATATAATATATATATATATATATATAATTCCTATGAGTCCACAGGGAAAATGAAACACGATAAGTTCCTAAGTGCACTTTCGTGTCATAATCACATCATCAGGGGAGACACAAGAGAGAAATATACGTCAGTTGATATACATCGAAGAGACGAAGCTAGGACGCCATTTGGTAAACATGTGATTGTCCAAAACACACAACGAGCGTTCATAAACTTATCATTTTACAAATCTTATCAACAATAAAGTTATCCAATTTGTACAGACCATCACTAATATTAAGATTATAATTCTTTGTGTATTCAATAATAGAAGATTCAACGATATTTCTCTTGGTACTGGAGTTAGAGTTAATAACTGAGATGGCGTTACTCCAGTCAATACAATGATCAAAGTTTTTAACATGATTAAACAAGGCATTTGATTCTTGTCCCGTTCTTATACTATATTTATGTTGCT
>NC_092269.1:8846727-8849227 GCF_036320965.1 Panulirus ornatus
TCTCTTGTCTCTCCCCTGATGATGTGATTATCACACGAAAGTGCACTTGGGAACGTATCGTGTGTCATTTTCCCCCGTGGACTCACAGGAATATATACTCGTGTGCACACGACTGGATTTCTTATCTCTGTTATCTCGAGACGAATCACAAAGATAATCATAAAAACACTAACATTGTCTTCAATGGCTTTAATGAGCCATTGTTTAATGTCTTCTTGTAATAAATGGAATCATTAACAAGTTAAGAATTACGTTAGAAACAAAATTTGATATTGAGTTTGAGACCAAAGTTGACTCAACTTTCTTAAGTTTCCCCGCCAAATTTTCCGCTTTCCGTGAATACGTTTTCTTCCGGTGCAAAATGGAAAACGTGTCACGAATCTCCACTTGCCATGGGAATGCTATGAGATCACTGCTGTATTCTGGCTTAATAATATACTATTACCATGATGCAATCATGTAATTGTAATATAACCATAATGCAATCATATAATTGTAATATAACCATAATGTAATAATTACAATATGGCCATAATGTAATGTAATTGTAATATAACCATAATGTAATCATAAGATAAGCCTAATGCAATCATGAAATTGAAATATAACCATAAAATAATATACGTAATATAACCATAATGTAATCATGTGATTGTAATATAACCATAATGTAATGATGTAATTATAATATAACTATAATGTAATTGTAATATAACCATAATGTAATGATGTAATTATAATATAACCATAATGTAATCAAGTAATTATAATATAATCATAATGTAACCATGTAATTGTAATATAACCATAATGTTATAATGTAATTATAATATAACCATAATGCAATCATATAATTATAATATAACCATAATGTAATCATGTAATTGCAATATAACCATAATATAATGATGTGATTATAATATAACCATAATGTAATCATGTAAATGTAATATAACCATAATGTAATGATGTAATTATAATACAACCATAATGTAATCAAGTAATTATAATATAACCATAATGCAATCATGTAATTGGAATATAACCAGTTATAATGTAATTATAATATAACCATAATGCAATCATATAATTATAATATAACCATAATGTAACAACGTAACTATAATATAACCATAATGTAATCATATAATTATTACACCCGGCGATACAATAATTACCCCCCCAAAAAAAGAAAAAACCCAGACGTTCCTGGGGAAAAAATACGAAAATACGAAACAGCGCAAAGACCATATTTACAGTAGAAAACAAAAGTAATTTCAAGAAAGTTTAACGAGAAAATAATTATTGAAGAAGCGCGAGGGAATATATATATATATATATATATATATATATATTATATATATATATATATATATAATATATATATATATATATATATATATATTACTTCTAACGCCACAGACCAGACTGCGTCCTCCAGAGTAGGGAAAAAAAAAAATAATCAGAAAACGGGGAAGAGATAAACGACATCAGGAAATAGTGAGGCAGAAAACGAGACGCTAAAACACCCATTTTCTTGCCCAAAAGAAAGAAAACGGAGGAGGACGGAAAACGGTGCCGGGGGAAGAGAAAAAAAATATGATATGAGGAAAGGGGAAAACGGAGGAGGTGCAAGACGCAGACAACGCGGAAATAAACAGGGGAAAAAACGCGGGAAATTACGTAGGTTCCCGGCCGGCGTGAGGGATGAAACGCGCGGGAAAAGACGCCTAGATCCTGGCTAATGACCGGGGGGGGGGGGGGGAGACGAGGAGGAGGGGAGGACCGGGGGAGACGAGGAGGAGGGGAGGACCGGGGGAGACGAGGAGGAGGGGAGGACCGGGGGAGACGAGGAGGAGGGGAGACCGGGGGAGACGAGGAGTGTGTTGGAGAGGGGAGAGGGAGGGGAGTGAAGTGGAGTAGAGGAGTATGTTGGGGAGAAGAGAGGGGAGGGGAGGAGACAAGAAGGGATGGGAGGGGAGGGTAAGGGGATGGGACGGGAGGAGAGGGGAGGGGAGGGGAGAACCGGGGAGGGGTGAAGTGGAGGGGAGGGGAAGAGTGTGGTGGGGAGGGGAGAGGAGAACCGGGGAGGGATGGCGTGGAGTGGGGAGGGGAAGAGTGCGTTGGGGAGGGGAGGGGCGGAGTGTGTTGGGGAGGAAAGTGGAGGGGAGGGTGTGGGTGTTGGGGAGGTAATTCCAGGGGAGGAATTCTACGCTCTGACTTGGCATTTACTTTGCATTAAGACATGAGGAATGAGAGGGTACCCACCCACGCCCCAGGGGAGCTTAGCATGGTGGGTGGGGAGATGGGGAGAGACGGGTGGTGGGGAGATGGGGAGACGGGTGGTGGAGATTGAGATGTGGGGAGACAGGTGGCGGGAATGAGATGGGGAGACGAGTGGTCGGGGAGTCAGATGGCGGGGGAGAGAGAGGTGGCGGGGAGTAAAGGTGGGGAGACGAGTGGTGGGGAGTGAGAAGGGGAAGGGGGGGTACGAGTGGTG
>NC_092269.1:8854227-8861727 GCF_036320965.1 Panulirus ornatus
CCTTAAAGGTCTGGACTTTGAGGTTGGCTGTGGCGAACACCCTCTCCACCCTCCGTACATTGATGGCGATACAGCCTGTATTATGCCATCTATCTACTTCATATTACATGACAAGACGCCTCTCTAATGAAGGAATATCTCCACCAAGTTTCATCAAATTTCCTCCATTGGTTTTTGAGATATATGCCTTAAAGTCTGAGTGGTGGAGAGCAGGATGGGAAAGAGCAGTTTTTTTTCCCTGTCTTACCCCCTCTGCTGTGGGACAGAGAGATCATAATTCACTAACGTTATCACCCCAGCCTAGAAAACCTTCATACGAAGTTTGCTGATGATGCCTTAACTGGTTAAGGAATAAACAACAAATGGACCAAATGTTGGCATGGGACAGATTGGCCAGCCAATTTTTTTGCACCTCCTCTTCCCACCACCTCCAAGCCTCCAAGGGTATTGGCCATTTTGATATCTAAATCCAAAAGATTCCCAACAGACTCTTTCGCCACAGTTCCTTAAATTGGGTGAAAAGTGTGCTAACCAAAGAGCCACAAGGGGGCAGACATAACCCAGTCCAAAATCCCTGTTAATATGGCTGGTTTCGAGACCTACACGAGACATATCATAACCTACTAAACCCCACCACAAGCCACTAAACCCCACCATACACTACTAAACCCCATCATAAAACCAAGCAATACAAAACCTTAAACCAGTTCCTCCCCCCAACACGACCCCCCCACTTTTTCTTATAAAAGTTAATCATGTTCATGTTAATTGATGAAAATACGACCAGGGTCCACCAGGAGAGACGACCAGGGTCGACCAGGAGAGACGACCAGGGTCGACCAGGAGGGGCGTCACGGTCGACCATGTTGAGATGAGTAATAATGGATATATGAACATACATTGGTAGGTTAAATCATCATTCCAATCTATGTTCCTTAGGGCATTACGTATTTGCAGTCCAGATTATATTGATGATGAGTTTGAGAAGATATATTCTATTGGATCTAAGTTAAAGTACCCTAGATCTTTCATTGATAAATCCCTTAAGTTAACAAAGAAATTATTTTATAGAGTTGAGCCCAAACTTCCCATTGACACCAAGAATCTTTTGTTCTCCTTTTAATAATAATTTTACTTTGCTTCCCAAGTTGCTTAAATCCTTTAATGTAAATGTTGCCTTCAGCAACAAAAATACTATAAAGAATATCTTAATCAGGAATTCACTAGAAACTTCTCCTGGTTGCATCTATAAAGTGCCATGTAGAAATTGTGATCAGTTTCATGTTGGTCAGACTGGTAAGGATCTTTCTGTTAGACTTAAACAACATAAATATAGTATAAGAACGGGACAAGAATCAAATGCCTTGTTTAATCATGTTAAAAACTATGATCATTGTACTGAATGGAGTAATGCCATCTCAGTTATTAACTCTAACTCTATTACCACGAGAAATATCATTGAATCTTCTGTTATCAAATACACAAAGAATCATAACCTTAATATTAGTGATGGTCTATACAAATTGGATAACTTTATTGTTGATACAATTAGTAAACAATTCCCCTTCTTGTCCACATAAGATTATGATACGCTCGTTGTCTGTCTTGGACAATCACATGTTTATCAAATGGCGTCCTAGCTACGTCTCTTCGTTGTATATCAACTGACTTATATTTCTCTCTTGTGTCTCCCCTGATAATGTGATTATGACACGAAAGTGCACTTGGGAACTTATCGTGTTTCATTTTCCCCGTGTGGACTCATTGGAATATTGTGTATATGAGTGAATGGGCCATTCTTCGTCTGTTTCCTGGCGCTACCTCGCTGACACGGGAAAGAGCAATCACGTATAATATGTATATATACATTTTAATGGCGAGACTGGATCTTTGACATGGGTTACGTCATTCTGGCGTGTTGTACCCCCATTTAAGATGTGGATAAGGTTCAAAAGACACTACAGCGGTGGGCTGGCCCGCCCTTGCTACCGCCGGGCTCGCACTGTGGGATAATCCCACATTTGCTCATGAAGGTCCCACAAGGTGATCCCCAGACCAGCCACTCCCGTGGGATACGAACCCGGGACCCCTCCAGAGTGAGGTTGTACAGAGGCCGAGAATGGGCTCCTCTTCCCTCACGATTCTCATGGTCACTCCTCTCCTCCTCCTTCCCTCATGATTTCCCCTCACTGACCACTCCTCCTCCTCCTCCTCCTCCTTCCCTCATGATTTCCCCTCACTGACCACTCCTCCTCCTCCTCCTTCCCTCATGATTTCCCCTCACTGACCACTCCTCCTCCTCCTCCTCCTTCCCTCATGATTTCCCCTCACTGACACATCCCTCTCCTCCTCCATCCCTCATGATTTCCCCTCACTGACCACTCCTCCTCCTCCATCCCTCATGATTTCCCCTCACTGACCACTCCTCCTCCTCCATCCCTCATGATTTCCCCTCACTGACCACTCCTCCTCCTCCTTCCCTCATGATTTCCCCTCACTGACCACTCCTCCTTCCCTCATGATTTCCCCTCACTGACCACTCCTCCTCCATCCCTCATGATTTCCCCTCACTGATCACTCCTCCTCCTCCATCCCTCATGATTTCCCTCACTGACCACTCCTCCTCCTCCATCCTCATGATTTCCCTCACTGACCATCCTCCTCCTCCATCCCTCATGATTTCCCCTCACTGACCACTCCTCCTCCTCCATCCCTCATGATTTCCCCTCACTGACCACTCATTCTCCTCCTCCTTCCCTCATCACACCTCATTCCCCCCCCATCCTCACAGTCCAGTGCCTTATCACCCCCCCCCCCCCCACCTCACAGTCCAGAACTGGAGCTTCGACGATCTACGACCCAGGCCTTTGGAAATATCAGCTTCAGCTGAAGGAGAGCTGCTGGTGAGGCTTCAGGTTCTCTGCCTGAAATTAGTTCCTCCCCCCCCCCCCCCATCAGCCTCGAACCCTGGTACCCGTGTTTTCCGCCTCACCAACGACACACACACACACACACACACACACACACACACACACACATACACACACACAAGAACAAGAACAGACAGTGTTGGCGCCAATTTTCAAAAAACCCGAGAGAGAGAGAGAGAGAGAGAGAGAGAGAGAGAGAGAGAGAGAGAGAGAGAGAGAGAGAGAGAGAGAGAGAGAGAAACTAATGAGATTTTCTTAATGTCGTTCCTCACAAGCGATGAGGGGCTAGGGCTTGCCCGGGGCTGGCCTGTGAGGAGGAGGAGGAGGAGGAGGAGGAGGAGGAGGAGGAGGAGGATGAGGAGGAGGAGGAGAAGGAAGAGGAGGAGGAGGAAGAGGAGGAGGAGGAGGAGGAGGAGGAGGAGGAGGAGGAGGAGAAGGAAAGAGGAGGAGGAGGAAGGAGGGAGGAGGAGGAGGAGGAGGAGGAGGAGGAGGAGGAGGAGGAGAAGGAAGAGGAGGAGGAGGAGGAGGAGGAGGAGGAGGAGGAGGGAGATGAAGAGGAGGAGGAGGAGGAGTAGTGAGTAGTGAGTATTGTGGTTCAGTGTGGCATGATGATCATACAACATCAGTCAGGCAGCGGCAGCTTCCATCCCCGCACACAGATTGGACAAACAAGACGTGAGATGAGGGAGGGAGGGAGCGGCGGAGGGAGGGAGGGAGGGAGTGGAGGGGCCATGTCAGTTCTAACTTCATCAGTGACTTCATACAACCTCCTGACAACATGACAAGGGCCAGCTGGGTTCCCTCCACGCCAGCTGAGGAGGAGGGTGGTAGTGTGGTGTGGTGTGGTGTGGTGTGGTATGGTGTGGTGTGGTGTGGTGTGGTGTGGTGTGGTGTGTTGTGGTGTGGTATGGTATGGTATGGTATGGTGTGGTATGGTGTGGTGTGGTGTGGTGTGGTGTGGTGTGTTGTGGTGTGGTGTGGTATGGTATGGTATGGTGTGGTATGGTGTGGTATGATGTGGTGTGGTGTGGTAGAGCCTCTCTCACAGTGTGGTCTATCCTGTGGTAACCACTGAATGGTCTATCACCATGTTGTTGGTCTAGCGTGGGCTCGGTCCTGGGTAGGACTCGAACCCTGCCCCTCTCCCCCCACACTCCGGGCCAGCCAACAGAGGCAAGACGCCTCTGGCAAACTCAACTTTCCGTTCCGATGGCATAAGGGCGATGGGCGAGGCATAGGCAAGTGATGGATACGCCGGTCTATCCTTCCAGTGAACTATGGTGCGGGCTGTGAATTGAATGAAGGCTGTGAATGAAGGCAGTAAATGAAGGTAGGAATGAAGGAAGTGAATGAAGGCCGTGAATGAAGGTCGTTTCAAAGAAATCTCGACTGAATTTTTTCAAGTCTCCTATACACTGATTCTCCTTGGGTATGGTGGAGGGTCGTACCGTCGTGCTCAAGGGTCGTACCGTCGTGCTCAAGGGTCGTACCGTCGTACTCAAGGTGTCGCACCATCGTGCTCAAGGGTCGTACCGTCGTACTCAAGGTGACGTACCATCGTGCTCAAGAGTCGTACCGTCGTGCTCCAGGAGTCGTACCGTCGTACTCAAGGGTCGTACCGTCGTGCTCAAGGGTCGTACCGTCGTGCTCTAGGAGTCATACCATCGTGCTCAAGGGTCGTACCGTCGTACTCCAGGAGTCGTACCGTCGTGCTCCAGGAGTCATACCATCGTGCTCAAGGTGTCGTACCGTCGTACTCAAGGGTCGTACCCTCGTGCTCAAGGGTCGTAACACTGTACTCAAGGGTCGTACCTCGTGCTCAAGGATCGTACCTCGTGCTCAAGGGTCGTACCGTCGTGCTCAAGGGTCGTACCGTCGTGCTCAAGGGTCGTACTCGTCGTACTCAAGGGTCGTACTCGTGCTCAAGGGTCGTACCTCGTGTCTCCAGGGTCGTACCTCGTGCTCAAGGGTCGTACCTCGTGCTCAAGGGTCGTACCGTCGTGCTCAAGGTGTCGTACCTCGTCTCAAGGGTCGTACCGTCGTGCTAAAGGGGTTCGTACCTCGTCTCAAGAGTCGTACCGTCGTGCTCAGGGTCGTACCTCGTGCTCAAGGGTCATACCGTCGTGCTCAAGGTGTCGTACCATCGTACTCAGGGTCGTACCGTCGTGCTCAAGGGTCGTACTCCGTGCTCAAGGGTCGTACCATCGTTCTCCAGGTGTCGTACCGTCGTGCTCCAGGAGTCGTACCGTCGTGCTCAGGTGTCTACCGTCGTGCTCAAGGGTCGTACTCTCGTACTCAAGGGTCGTACCTCGTGCTCCAGGTGTCGTACCTCGTGCTCCAGGAGTCTACCATCGTGCTCCAGGAGTCGTACCGTCGTGCTCCAGGTGTCGTACCGTCGTGCTCCAAGGGTCGTACCGTCGTGCTCAAGGGTCGTACCGTCGTGCTCAATGGTCGTACCGTCTTGCTCAAGGAGTCGTACCGTCGTGCTCAAGGAGTCATACGATCGTGCTCAAGGTGTCGTACCGTCGTGCTCAAGGAGTCGTACCATCGTACTCCAGGAGTCGTACCGTCGTGCTCCAGGTGTCATACCGTCGTGCTCAAGGGTCGTACCGTCGTGCTCAAGAGTCATACCATCGTACTCCAGGAGTCGTACCGTCGTGCTCAAGGGTCGTACCGTCGTGCTCCAGGTGTCGTACCGTCGTGCTCAAGGGTCGTACCGTCGTGCTCAATGGTCGTACCGTCGTGCTCAAGGAGTCGTACCGTCGTGCTCAAGGTGTCGTACCATCGTGCTCAAGGTGTCGTACCGTCGTGCTCGGTCGTACCGTCGTGCTCCAGGAGTCGCACCGTCGTGCTCCAGGTGTCGTACCGTCGTGCTCAAGAGTCATACCATCGTGCTCAAGGTGTCGTACCGTCTTGCTCAAGGTGTCGTACCGTCGTGCTCAAGGTGTCGTACCGTCGTATACACAAGTGCCCGGGTCTATGGTCTGGACCGGGAAGGTCGAGAACGTCTCCAGCAGCTCAAAAAAAAGGACCCTTGTGTGCTTCCAGCACGGTGATGAGGGCCAGCGTTCCAGCGAAGAAACGGGTTCGTGTCGAGGGACATGGTCCTCTCCAGTCCAACACCAGAAGGCCCGTTCTTTTCGGACCAATCGCTAAAGATGGTCAACGGGTCCGTCGGGAGCTTATAAAAAAAGAACTCAAGCCTGCTTCCAGCTGGTCAAAGGGCTCGTCGGGAGCTCAAAAAAAAAGAACTCTTCCAGCGTTCCAGCGTTCCAGGGAAAGGACGTACCTCATGGAGGGTCTAAGTTAAGGTCTGGTCTTTACGGTCTGTCCGCTAGAGAGGCTGGAGAAGGTCATGGCCACTCAAAGAGACCTTTCTCTACTTCCAGTGTCCAGGTCAGGGAAGGGGGTGAGCGTTCCACTGGTGAAGAAAAGGCCATGTAAAGGTGACAAAGGCTTTTCCAGGGTGTAAACAAAGGGTCCCTTCTGTACGGGATGATGACTATCCCAAAACCACATTACTGGCTGTTAGGGACGGGATGTGACTCATGTAATGGCTTGAACAGCCTCGTTTGACTCATTAAATGGCTTCAACACCCTCCTCTGACTCACCAAATGGCTTCAAAAAGCCTTTTGTAATCCCCCCCACCCAACCCAAGGCATGACCCACCCCCCCAGTACACTGGCCCGACAGGGGACGTGGAATTTCACTTTTCCATACACAGCCACTAGCTCTCTCTCTCTCTCTCTCTCTCTCTCTCTCTCTCTCTCTCTCTCTCTCTCTCTCTCTCTCTCTCTCTCTCTCTCTCTCTCACGGGACAAATAACCCATATCACTCACCACGACAAATAAACACATGCACAAATGCACCGACATAGTCCCACTGGCGTATATGGACAAGTGCATTATTTTCTTTTTTCTTTTTTTTCCATTCGTGTACACACAACTCCGACCCATGTTTACCTAATGGCGTACTAGCTTCGTCTCTTCGATGTATATCAGCTGACTGTTATATTCTCTCTTGTGTCTCCCCTGATGATGTGATTATGACCCGAAAGTGCACTTGGGAACTTATCGTATTTCATTTTTCCCCGTGGACTCATAGGAATATATATATATATATATATATATACATATATATATATATCCCCCACCCCCCATATGACCAGGGTTAGGAGCCTCGTTTCCCACCATAGGTAGCGCCCCAGCGAAATCATCCAGTTTCCCAGGTCATGTGAAGTCTGGGACGTTTACATTATGCCCAGTAAACTGGACCCCTGTTGTTGTTCTTGTTGTTATTCTTCTTATTAACAAACACAAACACACAAACGGGGAGGGGGGGGGGGGTCGGCGGTGTTAATTTCACACCCTGTTAATTCTCAACACAACACACACACACACACACCACACACACACACACAACGCGTACGGAATTTCGCATTTTTTTAAATTCGTGTTATTTTTTTTTTATATAAAACCATAAACAAAGTTTTTTATTTTCTGTTTTGTATTCGTGTATGGTTCGTGTTGCAGGTCCGAGTTAACGACCCTGGTTATCATGTCCACTTCT
>NC_092269.1:8869227-8871727 GCF_036320965.1 Panulirus ornatus
TCTGGGTTACAACCTCGCGTTGGTGGGTGATGCAACCCCGAGGTTGTGAGGTTGGCAGAGGTTGGTATATACGTGTGTGTGTGTGTGTGTGTGTGTGTGTGTGGGTTACAAGCGAACCCCTACATGAAGCAGTGTCATCAGAGGGTTCATAGTGAACCATATTGACTCAAGGGCATTACGGCGTGCGTATAATGATAATAGGATTATCTATCTATCTATCTATCTACACACACACACACACACACACACACATTGCATGAGAGGAATGTATATTCGCTAGCCACTTCAGCAACCTTGATTCGTTATACAGCTGCCTTACGTAATACAGCGTCCATCTCAACCACCGTTTTCTTCGTTATGGAGTCTGACACTCAGTACGTTTTTTTTCCATTAACTTGATATCCCGTTCTACGCCATTTTCTCTCTCGCACAGCCTCCAGCCCTCCACCTCAACCAATAGGTAAAATAGACCCAGAGTGAGTTTTCTAAGATTTGGTTGAGCCTCCCCTTAATTTTGACGATTTGAAATAGAAAACGAATTAATTACTTTGATCTTACGGGTGTAATTGGTAATTAAGTTAGGATACGACGGTACGACCCTTGAACACTAAGGTACGACCCTTGAGCACTAAGGTACGATCGTTGTGCACGACGGTACGACCCTTGAACACGACGGTACGACCCTTGAACACGACGGTACGACCCTTTGAGCACGACGGTACGACCCTTGAACACGACGGTACGACCCTTGAACACGACGGTACGACCCTTGAGCACGACGGTACGACCCTTGGGAACAACAGTACGACCCTTTGAGCACGACGGTACGACCCTTTGAGCACGACGGTACGACCCCTCGCTCATGACCCATCATAACCTCGAGGTTGTGGTCATCAGACACCAGTGGGCAAAGAAATAGTTCTCAATCATTTGCACAAGAACAAAAAAAATATATAAAATGGAAAAGAAAACGGAGAGCGTGGTCAGAACAAAAAAAATATATAAAATGGAAAAGAAAACGGATAGCGTGATCAGAACAAAAAAAAATATATATAACATGGAAAAGAAAACGGATAGCGTGGTCAGAACAAAAAAAATATACAAAATGGAAAAGAAAACGGATAGCGTGGTCAGAACAAAAAAAATATATAAAATGGAAAAGAAAACGGATAGCGTGATCAGAACAAAAAAATATATATATAACATGGAAAAGAAAACGGATAGCGTGGTCAGAACAAAAAAAAATATATATATAAAATGGAAAAGAAAACGGATAGCGTGGTCAGAAAAAAAAAAATAAAATATATAAAATGGAAAAGAAAACGGATAGCGTGGTCAGAACAAAAAAAAAATGAAATATATAGAATGGAAAAGAAAACGGATAGCGTGGTCAGAACCAAAAAAATATATATAAAATAGAAAAGAAAACGGATAGCGTGATCAGAACAAAAAAAATACAATATATAAAATGGAAAAGAAAACGGATAGCGTGATCAGAACAAAAAAAATACAATATATAAAATGGAAAAGAAAACGGATAGCGTGATCAGAACAAAAACAAAATAAAATATATAAAATGGAAAAGAAAACGGATAGCGTGGTCAGAACCAAAAAAAAAATATATATAAATAAAATGGAAAAGAAAACGGATAGCGTGGTCAGAACCAAAAAAAATATATATAAATAAAATGGAAAAGAAAACGGAGAGCGTGGTCAGAACCAAAAAAAATATATATAAATAAAATGGAAAAGAAAACGGAGAGCGTGGTCGTCACATGAAATCCAAGATCTTGCGAAGGATTTCATTATTACACCAGAGGCAATAATTTTTTTTTTTTATTATATATATTATATTTTTTTCAATTCGCATCTGGTCAAAACTTGTTCAGGCGAACGAGCCACGACGAATTGCCAATTACGGTCTAATGTGACGGAAACCCCCTCCCACCCCACCCACCGTCCCGTGAACAGTAGAAGACTCTCTCTCTCTCTCTCTTTCTCTCTCCTCTCTCTCTCTCTCTCTCTCTCTCTCTCTCTCTCTCTCTCTCTCTCTCTCTCTCTCTCTCTCTCTCTCTTTCTCTCTCCTCTCTCTCTCTCTCTCTCCTCTCTCTCTCTCTCTCTCTCTCTCTTTCTCTCTCCTCTCTCTCTCTCTCTCTCTCTCTCTCTCTTCTCTCTCTCTCTCTCTCTCTCTCTCTCTCTCTCTCTCTCTCGCAACCCCCCCCCCCTTGTCCCCGGAGAAATACCCCCAGCTTGCTGCTGCCGACGAGAGAAGAAAACGGGAACGAGGGAGAAAACGACGGAGGGGGGGGGGTGGGGAAGAAAACTTAAGCTTTGAGAGGGGGGGGGGGGAAGGGGGGTAAGAAACTTCGGGAAAAAAGAAAAGAAGGAAACGTCAGCTATATAGAAAACGTCAGCCGGGGCGAAAAAGAAGAAAAAAGAAAAAGGGGTAAGTTGGATAGAAAATGGAAGAGGGGGAAGAAAACGTCTGCTGTGCTTTGGA
>NC_092269.1:8876727-8899227 GCF_036320965.1 Panulirus ornatus
AGACAGACAGACAGACAGACAGACAGACAGACAGACAGACAGACAGACAGACAGACAGACAGACAGACAGACAGACAGACAGACAGACAGACAGACAGACAGACAGACAGACAGACAGACAGACAGACAGACAGACAGACAGACAGACAGACAGACAGACAGACAGACAGACAGACAGACAGACAGACAGACAGACAGACAGACAGACAGACAGACAGACAGACAGACAGACAGACAGACAGACAGACAGACAGACAGACAGACAGACAGACAGACAGACAGACAGACAGACAGACAGACAGACAGACAGACAGACAGACAGACAGACAGACAGACAGACAGACAGACAGACAGACAGACAGACAGACAGACAGACAGACAGACAGACAGACAGACAGACAGACAGACAGACAGACAGACAGACAGACAGACAGACAGACAGACAGACAGACAGACAGACAGACAGACAGACAGACAGACAGACAGACAGACAGACAGACAGACAGACAGACAGACAGACAGACAGACAGACAGACAGACAGACAGACAGACAGACAGACAGACAGACAGACAGACAGACAGACAGACAGACAGACAGACAGACAGACAGACAGACAGACAGACAGACAGACAGACAGACAGACAGACAGACAGACAGACAGACAGACAGACAGACAGACAGACAGACAGACAGACAGACAGACAGACAGACAGACAGACAGACAGACAGACAGACAGACAGACAGACAGACAGACAGACAGACAGACAGACAGACAGACAGACAGACAGACAGACAGACAGACAGACAGACAGACAGACAGACAGACAGACAGACAGACAGACAGACAGACAGACAGACAGACAGACAGACAGACAGACAGACAGACAGACAGACAGACAGACAGACAGACAGACAGACAGACAGACAGACAGACAGACAGACAGACAGACAGACAGACAGACAGACAGACAGACAGACAGACAGACAGACAGACAGACAGACAGACAGACAGACAGACAGACAGACAGACAGACAGACAGACAGACAGACAGACAGACAGACAGACAGACAGACAGACAGACAGACAGACAGACAGACAGACAGACAGACAGACAGACAGACAGACAGACAGACAGACAGACAGACAGACAGACAGACAGACAGACAGACAGACAGACAGACAGACAGACAGACAGACAGACAGACAGACAGACAGACAGACAGACAGACAGACAGACAGACAGACAGACAGACAGACAGACAGACAGACAGACAGACAGACAGACAGACAGACAGACAGACAGACAGACAGACAGACAGACAGACAGACAGACAGACAGACAGACAGACAGACAGACAGACAGACAGACAGACAGACAGACAGACAGACAGACAGACAGACAGACAGACAGACAGACAGACAGACAGACAGACAGACAGACAGACAGACAGACAGACAGACAGACAGACAGACAGACAGACAGACAGACAGACAGACAGACAGACAGACAGACAGACAGACAGACAGACAGACAGACAGACAGACAGACAGACAGACAGACAGACAGACAGACAGACAGACAGACAGACAGACAGACAGACAGACAGACAGACAGACAGACAGACAGACAGACAGACAGACAGACAGACAGACAGACAGACAGACAGACAGACAGACAGACAGACAGACAGACAGACAGACAGACAGACAGACAGACAGACAGACAGACAGACAGACAGACAGACAGACAGACAGACAGACAGACAGACAGACAGACAGACAGACAGACAGACAGACAGACAGACAGACAGACAGACAGACAGACAGACAGACAGACAGACAGACAAAAAAACAACAACAACAACAACAACAACAAAAAAAAAGCGAAAAAAGACAAACAAAACACACCCCACACACACACACACACAATACAAAACAATAAAAAAAACAAAAAAACCAACAAAAAAACAACAGAACAACAACAAACACACACACACACGAAAACAATGTTAACTACCCATTTTCCCTTTCGTCTCACCCCTTTTGAAAAGCCTTCGTTACATTCCTCTTTCCCCCCCTTCCCGGGCCAAAAAGGGGGGGGGGGGGGCAAACCCCCCCCCATGGAATAAACATGCAGCTAAAGGGGGTGGAGAGGGGGAGGTGGGGGAGGGGGAGAAGCCAGCCTTTTTGGGGCCAGAACTACATCACCCCACCCGCCCCACCACCACCACTTGGTCGAAGGACCTCCTTCTTCCCCACTCTCACTCTTTTATGGGGAAGAGAGAAAAGAAAAAAGAAAGAAGAAGAGAGAGAGAAAGAGAAAAAGAAAGAGTGATCCCTCCCACCATCCTTTTTCAAACAGAAACCTTACCACAAGTCAACTTCAAAACGAAAATGCGAGAAGAAAATATATATATATATAAAATATTAATATATATATAAAATTTTATAAATAATATTTTAAAATTTCTATTTTTATACTTTGTCGCTGTCTCCCGCTTTGCGAAGTCCAAAGACCACAATATAATAAATAAAAAATATATATATATATAAAATATATAAAAATTATATATATATATATAATACATACAGAAATCTGAAAAATGAAAACGGGGTCAAACACAAGATCCTCCGTTCTAATAACGAATAATATTGTGAATGTAATTAGAGATATTATATACCATATAGAATAAATAATAAGAATAATGTTTTGTGATGAAGAGTGAGACTATAAGCAAAGGTCTGGTGGAATAATTCCATAAAGAAATAGTGAAAACTGGAGACACTGTATGATTCGAAGGTACAATAGCAAGGGGTGACTCGTCTATTAAGAAAGCATTTGACACGCGCTCGGAACAGGGAAACTTGCTGATACATTTCAGACTTAGGAAGGTAAAATAAAGAAGAACTGAGAAGGAAAAAAAAAATATTTGAATAATAATTGAAGGGTAAGAATAATATTACTAGGGTCTAATGAAGCTATTAAAAGATTAAGGTTTCGTTTCAAGGTTTACGATCAAAGAGATCCGTTTCAGGTACAGTCGCGGGCAAACTTCCTGGGATACGTGTGCTCCATGATAAGAGGCTTCGGCACGGCTTCGATCAAGATCGTGTCGGGATTCGAACCGCTCCGTCTCGACAAACAGAGGTGGAGGATTCGATACAGTGGCCCTCGAGGACCCTGTAATTTGACAGGCAGAGACAAAGGGTTCGGTACTGCTTCGATCAGGAAGAGGACCGATGCTTCGAAACTCCCTTCCTTTAGTACAAGACAGAAGGAGGGTTCGGTACTGCTTCGATCAGGAAAGGCCGTGCTTGAAGCCTTCCGTCCGACGGGAAAGAAGAAGGGTCGATACACCTTCGACCAAGGGCTTCGACGTCCCATGTGTGTCTCGCCAAGCAAGAGACAAGCGGGTTCGACTCCAACTTCTCCCCACCCGACCGACGTGTTCCGGGACCTCAGACATGTTCCAGGCCATTTTCTTTTTTGTGGACGCCAAGTGTTCGTGTAAGTACGAAAGGTTAACTGACAGATTTTCAAGACGAAGATAACGAATGGGCGAACTTGCGTGGTCTGAGGCAGGGGGGGGAGGGGGGGTAAATAAAACATGGGAGGAGGAGGAGAGAAGAGGAGGAGGAGGAGGAGGGGAGGAGGAGGAGGAGGAGGAAGAGGAGGAGGAGGAAGAGGAGGAAGAGGAGGAGGAGGAGGAAGACAAGGAAGAAGAGGAGGAGGAGGAAGAGAAGGAAGAAGAAAAGAAGAGGAAGAGGAGGAAGAAGAGGAAGAAGAAGAGGAAGAAGTAGAAGAGGAGGAGGAAGGGGAGGAAGAAGAGAAAGAAGAGGAAGAGGAGGAGGAAGAGGAAGAGGAGGAGAAAAGAGGAAGAACAGGAGGAAGAGGAGGAGGAGGAGTGAAACATCGATTTAAGTTTCGAGTTTCCCCCCTCCCCCCTTCCTCCCTGTGCCCGGGGGAGGGGGAGGGAAGGGGGGTGGGTGATGGTTGGAAGCTGAAGTGGTCATACACACATACACAATCAACTCCACGCTTTTTAAAAACGCATTATTTTCCTTTTTCTCTCTTGCCCAAATCGTACTCTTATCCCTTACGTCAGGTACAGGTCAATCTTGCCCACGTAGTTGAAGGGTTTCATTGTACTGTCTCCTTACTATCTTATTCACTATCATCTCTCTTTATCTTAACAGACATTTTCCCAGCGTTTTCTTTGTCCCCTCACTCCATTTTTCCTTTGTAGACTATCATGGTCACTAACCCCTTCACATACCTTTCTCACCCTTCATAAAACAGGAGTGATGATAATGATGATGATGTAGGTTGTAGTGATGATAGTTACGATGATGTAGGTCGTAGTGATGATAGTTACGACGATGTAGGTCGTAGTGATGATAATTACCATGATGTAGGTTGTAGTGATGATAATAATGATGATGATGTAGGTTGTAGTGATGATAATTAACATGATGTAGGTCGTAGTGATGATAGTTACGACGATGTGGGTCGTAGTGATGATAATTACCATGATGTAGATCGTAGTGATGATAGTTATAATGACGTAGTTTGTAGTGATGATGGTTATAATGACGTAGGTCGTAGTGATGACAGTTAGAACAGAGGGCAGTTAATCCACACAAGTGAACGGCCGTGAACATTCCGCACCGTGGTTAGGTTAAAGGTGAACACACGCAGAACAGTTGGAAATAACAAAAATGTCTGTAAAATGTTTTTGTGTCTGGCGTATAGACCACAAGGGAGTATAGACAGAGACACACCCTAGTGGCTGTGGCTATAGTGAAACCAGATAGAATTTCTACCAAGACTTTTATTCTTATATCTGAACACTTGGAGATTATCCACAAGTAGATCAAAGAAAATGGTTGGTTGGAGGTTCAGCCTTACCTACAACCACGATGGTTAAGGCCATTACTGTTAAGCCATAACCACCCATTACATATATCTGAACATATTTTTTTCTTATAGGTCAATATGGATATAAAAGCATTCAAACTCATAAATATACTTTTTTAGTGGTCAATATAGATGTAAAACCATTTAAACTCATAAACACTTTTTTTTAGTGTCAATAAAGATGTAAAAGCATTTAAACTCATAAACCTATTTTTTAGTGTTCAATACAGATATAAAAGCATTTAAACTGCAAAACCTATCTTTTTTAGTGTTTAATATAGATATCAAATCATTTAAAGTCATAAACATACTTCTTTTAGTGTTCAATATAGATATAAAAGCATTTAAACTCCAAAACCTATATTTTTTAGTGTTTAATATAGATATTAAATCATTTAAAGTCATAAATATACATTTTTTAGTGTTCAATATAGATATAAAAGCATTTAAATTCATAAACCTATCTTTTTTAGTGTTCAATATAGATATTGTAGCATTTAAACTCCAAAACCTATATTTTTTAGTGTTTAATATAGATATTAAATCATTTAAAGTCATAAATATACTTTTTTTAGTGTTCACTATAGATATAAAAGCATTTAAATTCATAAACCTATCTTTTTTAGTGTTCAATATAGATATTGTAGCATTTAAACTCATAAACATTTTTCATAGTGTTCAATATAGATATAAAAGCATTTAAACTAAAAAAAAAGATAGTCCTTAACTATATAGGGGTTAAGGGCGTTCACGGAGATAAGGAAGTGTGTGTGTGTGTGTGTGTGTGTGTGTGTGTGTGTGTGTGTGTACTGAGGATTTGGAGGAAGAGGAAAATGAAGGGGAGACTCAAAAATTCATATGGAATGTCTGTTTTTTTTCTCTTTTTTTTCAGGTTACGGATTCAGCCAGCGGAAAGAAAGCTGGTGTTAAGAGGATTTGAATGGCTCTATCCATGTTAGAGAGAGAGAGAGAGAGAGAGAGAAGAGAGAGAGAGAGGGAGAGAGAGAGAGAGAGAGAGAGAGAGAGAGGAACTGGCTGAAGGTCAGGGGTCAAGTGAGGCAAAGATGTGTTGGATAACCTGTGGGTCGAGAGCCAGTGGCGCGCCGTCAGTTAACGGGAGAGGAGAGAAGGGGGAAGGGGGAAAGCATTGTGTGGGAGGAGAGAGAGAGAGAGAGAGAGAGAGAGAGAAGAGAGAGAGAGAGACCTCCGAAAGCCATGAATCAACCGATGAATCTTGGAATGGAACTTGGTGGGGTTGTGGAAGGGAAGGGGACATGTGGAAGGGTGTGACTATTCCATACAGAGAGAGAGAGAGAGAGAGGAGAGAGAGAGAGAGAGAGAGAGAGAGAGAGAGAGAGAGAGAGAGAGAGACCGTTCCATGATGAGATGGGAAGGTGGGAATCTTGCCCATTCCGTGTCCCGGTAAGAGATGGATCAGGAGGGAAGTCCATGACAAAAATCAAGAGGAAAAACAAAATAGTTACCCAGACACTAACAGAAAAAAATTGAACTAAAATAAAAAAAAATTTATATAACGAGAAAATTTAAAAACTTAAAAAACATCAAAATACTCCAAGAAAATTTAAAAACAAAAAACATAAAAGAATCCAAGAAAATTTAAACTAAAAAAAATATAAAAAACTCAAGGAAATTTTAACTCAAAAACATAAAAGACTCAAAAAAAATCTAAAAACTCAAAAAAACATAAAAAACTCAAAACAAAATATATTTCGAGCAGGTGATTACCATGATAAACCACTAAGCAACGGTGGATATATATACACCATCACAGAACACCAGAAGCTACACAGGAAAGAAGAAAATACACCAAAACTCACAGCTTTGAAGTGGCTGAGGGAAGTGGTGGTAGATAGGAGGAGGGAGGAGAGGTGTGAGTGAGTGTGTGTGTTATGGAGCGAGTGTGTTGGAGGCGAGGAGGGAGGAGAGGTGTGAGTGAGTGTGTGTGTTATGGAGGCGAGTGTGTTGGAGGCGAGGAGGAGGAGAGGTGTGAGTGGTGTGTGTGTTATGGAGCGAGTGTGTTGGAGGCGAGGAGGGAGGAGAGGTGTGTGAGTGGTGTGTTTGTTATGGAGCGAGTGTGTTGGAGGCGAAAGGGGGGAGGAAGGGGGGGTGTGAGTGAGTGTGTGGTGTTATGGAGCGAGTGTGTTGGAGGCGAGGAGGAGGAAGGAGAGGTGTGAGTGAGTGTGTTGGAGGCGAGTGTGTCAGGCAACCTTGTTGAATTAATACCGTTGGATCACAAGTTCCTCTCGCGAGTCAGTGAGAGATGGATGACGTAGGAGAGGAACACGCCCTGCGTCAGTAGAGCCGGGCCCCCTCCCTGACGAAGGAGGGAGGAAGGGGGAGGGCATGGTGAGGAAGGGGTGTGGTTTGAGGAATGGGACGCTACCAAGAACGAAGGTGGGGTGGGTATGGGGAGAGATCATAGTAGATGGGGTGGATAGATAACACAAGACCCTGATGGTCTATGACCAGGTTATCTGCTGGAGGACAGTACATGGGAAGGACAGATAACACAAGACCTGATGGTCTATGACCAGGTTATCTGCTGGAGGACAGTACATGGGAAGGACAGATAACACAAGACCTGATGGTCTATGACCAGGTTATCTGCTGGAGGACAGTACATGGGAAGGACAGATAACACAAGACCTGATGGTCTATGACCAGGTTATTTAGCGTTTCCCACCTACAATCTCCCACACCAGTCATCTTTCTCTCATCCTTACACTCCCTTTCCACTTGGCCCACTGGAACCCCTGACATTCAACAGATCTTCTAAATGTTATCATAAATTTGACTTTATTTTGCTATATGCTTATAGTGCTCTACGATTCTGACATTTCCTACCTATATTTCGTCTTGTTATTTGAAATGATTTTAAAGTATCTGTCTCTCTCTGTTTTCCTTCAATGACCCGTTTTATCTCCTTTACTTTCCATGTTTAACATTTTCTTATTACCTTTTTGGTTTCAATTTTTCAAGTCCTTACATCTATTCTTGCTTTCTCTAGTGGTTTCTTCACACACACACACACAAACACACACACACACACACACCACTCACACACACACACACATAAATATATATATATATATATATATATATATATATATATATATATATATACCATCAGTCGATAGGTTTCATTTTCTCCTTAGATAACTCTGGCTACGTCCTCATTCCACCATCCTCTACCTTTCTCTTACCCCGTTCCTCAATGCAGATCTGAACTGTCCTAAACAGGCAATAACCACCTCTTTAGATCACCCACGTTAACTACCCACTCCCCCCACTCCCTCGTTTTCGTTGCCCTCGACTCATTGATACAAGGAATTACTTCCCCTACGTCAAACTTTTCTATGGAAACTTTCAATTACATTGTCGAGGTAATTCCTCCAGTGTGTGTGTGTGTGGTGTGTGTGGTGTGTTGTGTGTGTTTGGTGTGTGTGTGTGAGTGTGTGTGTGTGAGTGTGTGTGTGTTGTGGTGTGTGAGTGTGTGTGTGAGTGTGTGTGAGTGTGGTGTGTGTGATTTGTGTGTTGTGGGATGTGTGTGTGTGATTTGGTGTGTTGTGGTGTGTGTGTGGTGATGTGAGTGTTTTGTGTGTTGTGCGTGTTGCACCATTACACCCTCACCTCATTATCCCTCCTTCTTGTTTGCTGTCCAACACGACGCCAGTGATTTAAGAGCTCCAGGGGCGGCGCCCCTCGTGGGGGGGGGGGGAGGGAGCAAGACCTTCCGTGTTTGCATATGCAAATCAGGGTGGCGGTCTTCCCCCCCCCCCCCGCCCCCCCGGATCAATGAGGGTTTGGTTTAAGGATTCCCTTCAGTGTACCCCCCCTCCCCCCTGCCCCCCCTCCCCAGGAATAATGGTCTTATGCCCAAAAGTTGTTTTTGGGAATTTATCTTTTTTCCTTATTAATTTTATATATATATATATATATATATATATATAATATTATATATATAATATATAGTTTCTGTAGTGGGGGTTACTTGAGGAGGGGGGGGGGGAGAGAAAAAAGGGTTACTTGAGACGGGGGAGAAGAGGGTTACTTGAGGAGGGGGGTGGAAGGGTTACTTGACGAGGGGAGGGGGGGAAAAAGGGGAAGGGTTGGGGGTAATTTATGAGGGAAGGAGAGGGGAGGGGAGGGGGTTGTTCGTAGCATACATTAGACAGACACTGGTCTCTGTCTGTCTGTCTATCTTCTGTCTGTCTTCTTCTCTTCTCTTCTGCTATCCGTCTGTCTGTCTTCCATTCACTGTCTGTCTGTCTTTTCTGTCTGTCTGCTTCTTTTTCGTCTGTTTTGTCTATTTGTCTTCTATCATCTGCTTCCGTCTGTCTGTCTGTGTCTGTCTACCCTGTCTCTCTCTCTCTCTCCTCTCTCTCTCTCTCTCTCTCTCTCTCTCTCTCTCTCTAACAGAGGATGTATCCTCCCTCCTCCCCTCCCCCCACCCCCCCATCACCCCGGGGTGAAGGGTGAAAAAATGTATATGAATAAGAAAAAGTGAAGGTTTGAGGGGGGGGGGGGTGGGTGGGGGGAGTGGGAATTGGGGGGAGGTCACAGTTCAAAGAAAAACTGGTTCGTGCAATTGAGTTCAACGAACAGAGTCTCCAGCTGCATTGTCTTCACTGCTACAGCTGCATTGTCTTCACTGCTACAGCTGCATTGTCTTCACTGCTACAGCTGCATTGTCTTCACTGCTACAGCTGCATTGTCTTCACTGCTACAGCTGCATTGTAATCACTCCTACAGCTGCATTGTCTTTACTGCTACAGCTGCATTGTCTTCACTGCTACAGCTGCATTGTAATCACTCCTACAGCTCATTGGGCTTCATGCTACAGCGCATTGTCTTCACTGTACAAACTGCATTGTCTTCACTGCTACAGCTGCATTGTCTTCACTGCTACAGCTGCATTGTCTTCACTGCTACAGCTGCATTGTAATCACTCCTACAGCTGCATTGTCTTTACTGCTACAGCTGCATTGTCTTCACTGCTACAGCTGCATTGTAATCACTCCTACAGCTGCATTGTCTTCACTGCTACAGCTGCATTGTCTTCACTGCTACAGCTGCATTGTCTTCACTGCTACAGCTGCATTGTCTTCACTGCTACAGCTGCATTGTCTTCACTGCTACAGCTGCATTGTAATCACTCCTACAGCTGCTTTATCTATTTTCCCTAACTTTGCTTTCCTACTTATTTTCTTTACTGCTACAGCTGCATTGTCTTCACTGCTACAGCTGCATTGTCTTTACTGCTAAGCAGGTCATTGTCTCACTGCTACAGCTGCATTGTTTAATTCACCATGCCTACCGCTGCATTGTCCTTACCTACAGCTGCATGTAATCACTCTCCTACAGCTGCATTGTTCATCCTACACCGCCGCCACGCCACTAGCCAGCCCCGCCACTAGCCATCCCCCACACACACTAGCCATCCAACCCCCTAGCCAGCCCCCCCACTTAGCCACCCACGCCACTGCCACCCACACCACTAGCCACCCACGCCACTAGCCAGCCCACCCACTAGCCAAGCCCACGCCCCTAGCCAGGCCCACACCTAGCAGCCCACGCCACTAGCCAGCCCACACCACTAGCTAGCCCACGCCACTAGCCAGCCCACACCACTAGCCAGCCCACACCACTAGCCAGCCCACACCACCAGCCATCCCACACCACTAGCAAGCCCACGCCACTAGCCAGCCCACACCACTACTAGCCCACCCACTAAGCCAGCCCACCCCAAACTAGCCAGCCCACACCACTAGCCAACCACACCACTAGCCAGCCCCCCAAAACAGCCAGCCCACGCCACTAGCCAGCCCACGCCACTAGCCAGCCCACACCACATCCATCCCACACCACTAGCAAGCCCAAGCCACTAGCCAGCCCACACCACTAGCTAGCCCACGCCACTAGCCAGCCCACGCCACTAGCTAGCCCACGCCACTAGCCAGCCCACACCACTAGCCAGCCTCACACCACTACCCAGCCCACGCCCTAGCCACCCCACACCACTAGCCAGCTCACACCATACCAGCCCACACCACTAGCCCCCACACCACTACCACTCACACCACTACCAGCCCACGCCACTAGCTCCCCCACGCCACTAGCCACCCCACACCACTACCCAAAGCCCACGCCACTAGCTAGCCCACCCACTACCAGCCACACCACTAGCCACCCCAAACACCACTAGCCAGCTCACACCCACTAGCCAGCCCACGCACTAGCTAGCCCACGCCACTAGCCAGCCCACACCACTAGCCAGCCCACGCCACTAGCTAGCCCACGCCACTAGCCAGCCCACACCACTAGCCAGCTCACACCACTAGCCAGCCCACGCCAGTAGCTAGCCCACGCCACTAGCCAGCCCACGCCACTAGCCAGCCCACACCACTAGCCAGGCCACACCACTAGTCAGCCCATGCCACTAGCCAGCCCACGCCACTGGAACATGTGTCAGAGTATATAGCCATTTTATTATTTGATGCAAATTCTGTTGGAATTTAATTTCGAGTTGATTAGAAATTTGAAGAATTTAATATATTTTTCCTGGACCAATATGTTAGCGTCCCAGGCTGATCGCTTGTGGCCTCTGGCAGTCCCAGTTCATCAATGCCTCAGGGTTTCATCAATGCCTTCCCTTAATGTCCCAGGATCTAGCGATGGTCAATGCCCCAGCCCTCACCACGGCAGCAATCTTCATCAATGCTCCACGCCTCAGTCAATGCTCCAAGGATCATCAATGCTCCACGCCTCAGTCAATGCTCCAAGCATCATCAGCGCGTGGATCCATCATCAACCCTCCACGCATCATCAACGCTCCACGCCTCATCAATGCTCCACGCCTCATCAATGCTCCACGCCTCATCAATGCTCCAAGCATCATCAGCGCGTGGATCCATCATCAACCCCACGCATCATCAACGTCCACGCCTCATCAATGCTCCACGCCTCATCAATGCTCCACGCCTCTATCAACGCTCCAAGCATCATCAATGCTCCACGCCTCATCAATGCTCCACGCCTCATCAATGCTCCACGCCTCATCAACGCTCCAAGCATCATCAATGCTCCTCGCCTCATCAATGCTCCACGCCTCATCAATGCTCCACGCCTCATCAATGCTCCACGCCTCATCAATGCTCCACGCATCATCAACGCTTCACGCATCATCAATGCTCCACGCCTCATCAATGCTCCACGCCTCGTCAATGCTCCAAGCATCATCAGTGCGTGGATCCATCATCAACGCTCTACGCCTCATCAATGCTCCACGCCTCATCAATGCTCCACGCCTCATCAATGCTCCACGCCTCATCAACGCTCCAAGCATCATCAATGCTCCACGCCTCATCAATGCTCCACGCCTCATCAATGCTCCACGCATCATCAACGCTTCACGCATCATCAATGCTCCACGCCTCATCAATGCTCCACGCCTCGTCAATGCTCCACGCCTCATCAATGCTCCACGCCTCATCAATGCTCCACGCATCATCAACGCTTCACGCATCATCAATGCTCCACGCCTCATCAATGCTCCACGCCTCGTCAATGCTCCAAGCATCATCAGTGCGTGGATCCATCATCAACGCTCTACGCCTCATCAATGCTCCACGCCTCATCAATGCTCCACGCCTCATCAACGCTCCAAGCATCATCAATGCTCCACGCCTCATCAATGCTCCACGCCTCATCAATGCTCCACGCATCATCAACGCTTCACGCATCATCAATGCTCCACGCCTCATCAATGCTCCACGCCTCGTCAATGCTCCAAGCATCATCAGTGCGTGGATCCATCATCAACGCTCTACGCCTCATCAATGCTCCACGCCTCATCAATGCTCCACGCCTCATCAATGCTCCAAGCATCACCAATGCTCCACGCATCATCAACGCTCCACGCGTCATGCAGGAAGTCATGTGCGTAAGATGCGTTCAGCGAGACAGTGAATGAAATCCTTCCTGGGCCGAATTTCATTCCGTTTATGTATCCTCTGTGTATGTATCCTCTGTGTATGTATCCTCTGTGTATGTATCCTCTGTGTATGTATCCTCTGTGTATGTATCCTCTGTGTATGTATCCTCTGTGTATGTATCCTCTGTGTATGTATCCTCTGTGTATGTATCCTCTGTGTATGTATCCTCTGTGTATGTATCCTCTGTGTATGTATCCTCTGTGTATGTATCCTCTGTGTATGTATCCTCTGTGTATGTATCCTCTGTGTATGTATCCTCTGTGTATGTATCCTCTGTGTATGTATCCTCTGTGTATGTATCCTCTGTGTATGTATCCTCTGTGTATGTATCCTCTGTGTATGTATCCTCTGTGTATGTATCCTCTGTGTATGTATCCTCTGTGTATGTATCCTCTGTGTATGTATCCTCTGTGTATGTATCCTCTGTGTATGTATCCTCTGTGTATGTATCCTCTGTGTATGTATCCTCTGTGTATGTATCCTCTGTGTATGTATCCTCTGTGTATGTATCCTCTGTGTATGTATCCTCTGTGTATGTATCCTCTGTGTATGTATCCTCTGTGTATGTATCCTCTGTGTATGTATCCTCTGTGTATGTATCCTCTGTGTATGTATCCTCTGTGTATGTATCCTCTGTGTATGTATCCTCTGTGTATGTATCCTCTGTGTATGTATCCTCTGTGTATGTATCCTCTGTGTATGTATCCTCTGTGTATGTATCCTCTGTGTATGTATCCTCTGTGTATGTATCCTCTGTGTATGTATCCTCTGTGTATGTATCCTCTGTGTATGTATCCTCTGTGTATGTATCCTCTGTGTATGTATCCTCTGTGTATGTATCCTCTGTGTATGTATCCTCTGTGTATGTATCCTCTGTGTATGTATCCTCTGTGTATGTATCCTCTGTGTATGTATCCTCTGTGTATGTATCCTCTGTGTATGTATCCTCTGTGTATGTATCCTCTGTGTATGTATCCTCTGTGTATGTATCCTCTGTGTATGTATCCTCTGTGTATGTATCCTCTGTGTATGTATCCTCTGTGTATGTATCCTCTGTGTATGTATCCTCTGTGTATGTATCCTCTGTGTATGTATCCTCTGTGTATGTATCCTCTGTGTATGTATCCTCTGTGTATGTATCCTCTGTGTATGTATCCTCTGTGTATGTATCCTCTGTGTATGTATCCTCTGTGTATGTATCCTCTGTGTATGTATCCTCTGTGTATGTATCCTCTGTGTATGTATCCTCTGTGTATGTATCCTCTGTGTATGTATCCTCTGTGTATGTATCCTCTGTGTATGTATCCTCTGTGTATGTATCCTCTGTGTATGTATCCTCTGTGTATGTATCCTCTGTGTATGTATCCTCTGTGTATGTATCCTCTGTGTATGTATCCTCTGTGTATGTATCCTCTGTGTATGTATCCTCTGTGTATGTATCCTCTGTGTATGTATCCTCTGTGTATGTATCCTCTGTGTATGTATCCTCTGTGTATGTATCCTCTGTGTATGTATCCTCTGTGTATGTATCCTCTGTGTATGTATCCTCTGTGTATGTATCCTCTGTGTATGTATCCTCTGTGTATGTATCCTCTGTGTATGTATCCTCTGTGTATGTATCCTCTGTGTATGTATCCTCTGTGTATGTATCCTCTGTGTATGTATCCTCTGTGTATGTATCCTCTGTGTATGTATCCTCTGTGTATGTATCCTCTGTGTATGTATCCTCTGTGTATGTATCCTCTGTGTATGTATCCTCTGTGTATGTATCCTCTGTGTATGTATCCTCTGTGTATGTATCCTCTGTGTATGTATCCTCTGTGTATGTATCCTCTGTGTATGTATCCTCTGTGTATGTATCCTCTGTGTATGTATCCTCTGTGTATGTATCCTCTGTGTATGTATCCTCTGTGTATGTATCCTCTGTGTATGTATCCTCTGTGTATGTATCCTCTGTGTATGTATCCTCTGTGTATGTATCCTCTGTGTATGTATCCTCTGTGTATGTATCCTCTGTGTATGTATCCTCTGTGTATGTATCCTCTGTGTATGTATCCTCTGTGTATGTATCCTCTGTGTATGTATCCTCTGTGTATGTATCCTCTGTGTATGTATCCTCTGTGTATGTATCCTCTGTGTATGTATCCTCTGTGTATGTATCCTCTGTGTATGTATCCTCTGTGTATGTATCCTCTGTGTATGTATCCTCTGTGTATGTATCCTCTGTGTATGTATCCTCTGTGTATGTATCCTCTGTGTATGTATCCTCTGTGTATGTATCCTCTGTGTATGTATCCTCTGTGTATGTATCCTCTGTGTATGTATCCTCTGTGTATGTATCCTCTGTGTATGTATCCTCTGTGTATGTATCCTCTGTGTATGTATCCTCTGTGTATGTATCCTCTGTGTATGTATCCTCTGTGTATGTATCCTCTGTGTATGTATCCTCTGTGTATGTATCCTCTGTGTATGTATCCTCTGTGTATGTATCCTCTGTGTATGTATCCTCTGTGTATGTATCCTCTGTGTATGTATCCTCTGTGTATGTATCCTCTGTGTATGTATCCTCTGTGTATGTATCCTCTGTGTATGTATCCTCTGTGTATGTATCCTCTGTGTATGTATCCTCTGTGTATGTATCCTCTGTGTATGTATCCTCTGTGTATGTATCCTCTGTGTATGTATCCTCTGTGTATGTATCCTCTGTGTATGTATCCTCTGTGTATGTATCCTCTGTGTATGTATCCTCTGTGTATGTATCCTCTGTGTATGTATCCTCTGTGTATGTATCCTCTGTGTATGTATCCTCTGTGTATGTATCCTCTGTGTATGTATCCTCTGTGTATGTATCCTCTGTGTATGTATCCTCTGTGTATGTATCCTCTGTGTATGTATCCTCTGTGTATGTATCCTCTGTGTATGTATCCTCTGTGTATGTATCCTCTGTGTATGTATCCTCTGTGTATGTATCCTCTGTGTATGTATCCTCTGTGTATGTATCCTCTGTGTATGTATCCTCTGTGTATGTATCCTCTGTGTATGTATCCTCTGTGTATGTATCCTCTGTGTATGTATCCTCTGTGTATGTATCCTCTGTGTATGTATCCTCTGTGTATGTATCCTCTGTGTATGTATCCTCTGTGTATGTATCCTCTGTGTATGTATCCTCTGTGTATGTATCCTCTGTGTATGTATCCTCTGTGTATGTATCCTCTGTGTATGTATCCTCTGTGTATGTATCCTCTGTGTATGTATCCTCTGTGTATGTATCCTCTGTGTATGTATCCTCTGTGTATGTATCCTCTGTGTATGTATCCTCTGTGTATGTATCCTCTGTGTATGTATCCTCTGTGTATGTATCCTCTGTGTATGTATCCTCTGTGTATGTATCCTCTGTGTATGTATCCTCTGTGTATGTATCCTCTGTGTATGTATCCTCTGTGTATGTATCCTCTGTGTATGTATCCTCTGTGTATGTATCCTCTGTGTATGTATCCTCTGTGTATGTATCCTCTGTGTATGTATCCTCTGTGTATGTATCCTCTGTGTATGTATCCTCTGTGTATGTATCCTCTGTGTATGTATCCTCTGTGTATGTATCCTCTGTGTATGTATCCTCTGTGTATGTATCCTCTGTGTATGTATCCTCTGTGTATGTATCCTCTGTGTATGTATCCTCTGTGTATGTATCCTCTGTGTATGTATCCTCTGTGTATGTATCCTCTGTGTATGTATCCTCTGTGTATGTATCCTCTGTGTATGTATCCTCTGTGTATGTATCCTCTGTGTATGTATCCTCTGTGTATGTATCCTCTGTGTATGTATCCTCTGTGTATGTATCCTCTGTGTATGTATCCTCTGTGTATGTATCCTCTGTGTATGTATCCTCTGTGTATGTATCCTCTGTGTATGTATCCTCTGTGTATGTATCCTCTGTGTATGTATCCTCTGTGTATGTATCCTCTGTGTATGTATCCTCTGTGTATGTATCCTCTGTGTATGTATCCTCTGTGTATGTATCCTCTGTGTATGTATCCTCTGTGTATGTATCCTCTGTGTATGTATCCTCTGTGTATGTATCCTCTGTGTATGTATCCTCTGTGTATGTATCCTCTGTGTATGTATCCTCTGTGTATGTATCCTCTGTGTATGTATCCTCTGTGTATGTATCCTCTGTGTATGTATCCTCTGTGTATGTATCCTCTGTGTATGTATCCTCTGTGTATGTATCCTCTGTGTATGTATCCTCTGTGTATGTATCCTCTGTGTATGTATCCTCTGTGTATGTATCCTCTGTGTATGTATCCTCTGTGTATGTATCCTCTGTGTATGTATCCTCTGTGTATGTATCCTCTGTGTATGTATCCTCTGTGTATGTATCCTCTGTGTATGTATCCTCTGTGTATGTATCCTCTGTGTATGTATCCTCTGTGTATGTATCCTCTGTGTATGTATCCTCTGTGTATGTATCCTCTGTGTATGTATCCTCTGTGTATGTATCCTCTGTGTATGTATCCTCTGTGTATGTATCCTCTGTGTATGTATCCTCTGTGTATGTATCCTCTGTGTATGTATCCTCTGTGTATGTATCCTCTGTGTATGTATCCTCTGTGTATGTATCCTCTGTGTATGTATCCTCTGTGTATGTATCCTCTGTGTATGTATCCTCTGTGTATGTATCCTCTGTGTATGTATCCTCTGTGTATGTATCCTCTGTGTATGTATCCTCTGTGTATGTATCCTCTGTGTATGTATCCTCTGTGTATGTATCCTCTGTGTATGTATCCTCTGTGTATGTATCCTCTGTGTATGTATCCTCTGTGTATGTATCCTCTGTGTATGTATCCTCTGTGTATGTATCCTCTGTGTATGTATCCTCTGTGTATGTATCCTCTGTGTATGTATCCTCTGTGTATGTATCCTCTGTGTATGTATCCTCTGTGTATGTATCCTCTGTGTATGTATCCTCTGTGTATGTATCCTCTGTGTATGTATCCTCTGTGTATGTATCCTCTGTGTATGTATCCTCTGTGTATGTATCCTCTGTGTATGTATCCTCTGTGTATGTATCCTCTGTGTATGTATCCTCTGTGTATGTATCCTCTGTGTATGTATCCTCTGTGTATGTATCCTCTGTGTATGTATCCTCTGTGTATGTATCCTCTGTGTATGTATCCTCTGTGTATGTATCCTCTGTGTATGTATCCTCTGTGTATGTATCCTCTGTGTATGTATCCTCTGTGTATGTATCCTCTGTGTATGTATCCTCTGTGTATGTATCCTCTGTGTATGTATCCTCTGTGTATGTATCCTCTGTGTATGTATCCTCTGTGTATGTATCCTCTGTGTATGTATCCTCTGTGTATGTATCCTCTGTGTATGTATCCTCTGTGTATGTATCCTCTGTGTATGTATCCTCTGTGTATGTATCCTCTGTGTATGTATCCTCTGTGTATGTATCCTCTGTGTATGTATCCTCTGTGTATGTATCCTCTGTGTATGTATCCTCTGTGTATGTATCCTCTGTGTATGTATCCTCTGTGTATGTATCCTCTGTGTATGTATCCTCTGTGTATGTATCCTCTGTGTATGTATCCTCTGTGTATGTATCCTCTGTGTATGTATCCTCTGTGTATGTATCCTCTGTGTATGTATCCTCTGTGTATGTATCCTCTGTGTATGTATCCTCTGTGTATGTATCCTCTGTGTATGTATCCTCTGTGTATGTATCCTCTGTGTATGTATCCTCTGTGTATGTATCCTCTGTGTATGTATCCTCTGTGTATGTATCCTCTGTGTATGTATCCTCTGTGTATGTATCCTCTGTGTATGTATCCTCTGTGTATGTATCCTCTGTGTATGTATCCTCTGTGTATGTATCCTCTGTGTATGTATCCTCTGTGTATGTATCCTCTGTGTATGTATCCTCTGTGTATGTATCCTCTGTGTATGTATCCTCTGTGTATGTATCCTCTGTGTATGTATCCTCTGTGTATGTATCCTCTGTGTATGTATCCTCTGTGTATGTATCCTCTGTGTATGTATCCTCTGTGTATGTATCCTCTGTGTATGTATCCTGTGTATATGTATCCTCTGTATATGTATCCTCTGTGTATGTATCCTCTGTGTATGTATCCTCTGTGTATGTATCCTCTGTGTATGTATCCTCTGTATATGTATCCTCTGTGTATGTATCCTCTGTGTATGTATCCTCTGTGTATGTATCCTCTGTGTATGTATCCTCTGTGTATGTATCGTGTGTGTATGTATCCTCTGTATATGTATACTCTGTGTATGTATCCTCTGTGTATGTATCGTGTGTGTATGTATCCACTATGTATATGTATCCCCTGTGTATGTATCCTAAATAAGAGAGAAACAACGTTGGCAACACTGCCCCTTACCTAAGTAACAACAACAACAGAAGCAGCGTTACCATTCTCAACAGAAGCCGCCAACGGTCAACGGCAGCGTCCACACAACAGCCAAGAGCAACAGAAAACAACAGTACCGTTGAGAGCAACAGATTCAACAGTAGGTGTTAGATAACAGGGAACAATGATAAACAGATACAAGAAACAGCTTCTCCACCACCACAGCTTCTCCACCACCACAGCTTCTCCACCACCACAGCTTCTCCACCATTACAGCTTCTCCACCACCACAGCTTCTCCACCAACAGTTTCTCCACCACACGCTTCTCCCCCAACAGCTTCCCCACCACCACAGCTTCTCCACCAACAGTTCTCCACCACCACAGTTTCTCCACCCCCAACTTCTCCACCACCACAGTTTCTCCCCCACACAGCCCCCCACCACCACAGCTTCCCCCCAACAGTTTCTCCACCCCACATTTCCCCCACCACCACACTCTCCCCACCCACATCTCCCCCACCACAGCTTTCTCCACCCAACAGCTCTCCCCACCACAGCTTCTCCACCACCACAGCTTCCACCAACACTTTCCACCACCAGCTTCCCACCACACAGTTTCCCACCACCACAGCTTCTCCACCAACACTTCTCCCCCATCACAGCTTCTCCACCACCACAGCTCTCCACCCACAGCTTCTCCACCACCACAGCTTCTCCCCCACCACAGCTTTCTCCACCATCACCTTCTCCACCCCCCACTTCTCCCCCACCACAGCTTCTCCACCACAAAAAAGCTTCTCCACCAACAGCTTCTCCCCCACCACAGCTTCCCACCACCCCTTTTTCCACCATCACGCTCTCCCCCAAACCAGGCTTCTCCACCACACAGCTTCTCCACACCACAGCTTCTTCCACCATCACAGCTTCTCACCATACAGCTTCTCCACCATCAAGCTTCTCCACCATACACTTCTCCCACACTCACAGCATCTCCAACCACCACAGCTTCTCTCACCATCACAGCTTCTGTCACCACAGCTTCTCCAACACCACAGATTTCACCATCACACTTTCCACCACCAACAAGCTTCCACCACCACAGCTCTCCATACCATCACAGCGTCTCCACTCACCACAGTCCTCCACACCACAGCTCTCCACCACCACAGGCTTCCCACCACCAGCTACTTCTCCACGACCAAGCAACTCCACCATCACAGCTTCTCCACCACACAGCATCTCCACCACCACAGCTTCTCCACCACCACAGCTTCTCCACCATCACAGCTTCTCCACCACACAGCATCTCCACCACCACAGCTTCTCCACCACCACAGCTTCTCCACCACTCACAGCTTCTCCACCATCACAGCTTCTCCACCACCACAGCATCTCCACCATCACAGCTTCTCCACCACCACAGCATTCTCCACCATCACAGCATCTCCACCATCACAGCTTCTCCACCATCACAGCTTCTCCACCACCACAGCTTCTCCACCACCACAGCATCTCACCATAAGCATTCTCCACCATCACAGGCTTCTCCACCACCACAGCTCTCACCACCACAGCTCTCCACCATTACAGCTTCTCCACCACCACAGCTTCTCCACCACCACAGCTTCTCCACCATCACAGCTTCTCCACCACACAGCATCTCCACCATCACAGCTTCACCACCATCACAGCTTCTCCACCACCACAGCTTCTCCACCACCACAGCATCTCCACCATCACAGCTTCTCCACCACCACAGCTTCTCCACCACCACAGCATCTCCACCATTACAGCTTCTCCACCACCACAGCATCTCCACCACCACAGCTTCTCCACCATTACAGCTTCTCCACCACCACAGCTTCTCCACCACCACAGCATCTCCACCATTACAGCTTCTCCACCACACAGCTCTCCACCACCACAGCATCTCCACCATTACAGCTTCTCCACCATCACAGCTTCTCCACACCACAGTCTCACCACAGCTTCTCCACCACCACAGCTTCTCCACCACCACAGCATCTCCACCATTACAGCTTCTCCACCACCACAGCTTCTCCACCACCACAGCTTCTCCACCACCACAGCTTCTCCACCACCACAGCTTCTCCACCATCACAGCTTCTCCACCACCACACAATCTCCTCCACCACCAAAAGCTTCTCCACCACCACAACTTCTCCACCATCACAGCTTCTCCACCACCACAGCTTCTCCACATCATCATCTCCACCATTACAACTTCTCCACCACCACAGCTTCTCCACCACCACAACTTCTCCACCACCACAGCTTCTCCACCACCACAGCTTCTCCACCATCACAGCTTCTCCACCACCACAGCATCTCCACCATCACAGCTTCTCCACCACCACAGGTTCTCCACATCATCATCTCCACCATTACAACTTCTCCACCACCACACAGCTTCTCCACCACCACAGCATCTCCACCACCACAGCATCTCCACCACCACAGCTTCTCCACCACCACAGCATCTCCACCATCACAGCTTCTCCACCACCACAGCTTCTCCACCACCACAGCATCTCCACCATCACAGCTTCTCCACCACAGCATCTCCACCATCACAGCTTCTCCACCACCACAGCTTCTCCACATCATCATCTCCACCATTACAACTTCTCCACCACCACAGCATCTCCACCACCACAGCTTCTCCACCACCACAGCTTCTCCACCACCACAGCTTCTCCACCACCACAGCATCTCCACATTCACAGCTTCTCCACCACCACAGCTTCTCCACATCATCATCTCCATCATTACAACTTCTCCACCACCACAACATCTCCACCATCACAGCATCTCCACCACCACAGCTTCTCCACCACCACAGCTTCTCCACCACCACAGCTTCTCCACCATCACAGCTTCTCCACCACCACAGCATCTCCACCACCACAGCATCTCCACCATCACAGCTTCTCCACCACCACAGCATCTCCACCACCACAGCTTCTCCACCATCACAGCTTCTCCACCATCACAGCGCTACCACTATAACTCCAACACAGCACCACCACAGCATGACCAACACCATCACAGCTCCACCACAACAACAGCATCTCCACCACAAAAACTCCTCCAACACAGCTCAGCCACAGCATCTCCACCACATCATCACAACCACAGCATCACCACCACCACCACCACCACATCCTC
>NC_092269.1:8914227-8931727 GCF_036320965.1 Panulirus ornatus
CACACACCTTCGTCAGAGAACAGGGGGCGGGGGGGCCCGATGACCCGTTGTAACACAGGAGGGGAAGAAGGACGCGGGACACACTGACGAAGGGCGTCTCTTATCGCTAAGCTGGGGAGGGGCGGGGCGGGGCGGGGCGGGGCTATCATGCTCGGGGCTTCATCGGGCACACGGGGCGCCCCGCCCCTCAGTGGGGGTGCGGAGACGAAGTCGCTTTGGATTTAAGGCTCCGGCGCGCCCGTCTCTGTCCCTCTCTTTGAATGCGCGGAGGTGACCCACCCAGGTCCTGGGTTCGACACCCGGGTTGAGTTCGGCCAGACCAGTCCTTAGCGACGGGAGCTCGAGCGGAACTAACCAGAGATGGAGAGGAGAAGGAGGAGACGGAGGAGGTCTTCCCCACACGCGTCGAACCCCTTGCTAACCTTCTGAGGAGGTGCGATGGGACACGCCTCGACAACCATTGGGTTGAGATCTTCCCCCCGGTCGAACCCACTTGGGTTGGGAGGTCCTTGACGCGACTGCGTCGAACCCCTAGCTAAACACTCGCACTGAATGACAGTTCTAGGACGGTGGTGGAAGATGCGAACGTCCTTCACAAACATGTACACCCCACCCCAGTGAGGGGCGCGCCGGCTCCGACGGCGAGCTGGACTGGTGGCACCCTCGAGGACCCGACTGGGCCAGGTAAGGCGAAGAGTCTGAAGTTAATGGAGGATATGGTGGACTTTTTAGTTAGTTATTAGGTTAGGTTAGGTTAGGTTAGGTTAGGTTAGATTAGGTTAGGTTAGGTTAGCATTCATCCACACCAGGTTAGGTTAGGTTAGGTTAGGTCAGGTTAGGTTAGGTTAGGTTAACATTCGTCCACACCATTAGGTTAGGTTAGGTTAGGTTAGGTCAGGTCAGGTCAGGTTAGGTTAGGTTAGGTTAGGTTAGGTTAACATTCGTCCACACCAGGTTAAAGTGGTGGGTACGAGCAGCCCGCACTGTGGCTGAGGTGCCCTCTAACCCTTGAGAATAAAATACCTAAAGTCTTTAATCCCATAAGATGAGGCGCTGATGCATGAACCCCCACAAAAAAACCCACTACATATGGCGAGGTTGGCGTCTTCAGGATGCTCTCCCAATGCCCAGGAGGCGAGGAGGAGGAAGGAGGGAGGAGCAAGGCCTGCCATATGCTTCTCCCTCCCTGGGAGAAGCGCCAGAATGACAGCTCTACTTGTGGGAACCGAACACCACGAACGGCTGCATTGTCAGTTGTTACAACTACCACACACACACACACACATATCTCACCTCTCCTGGAGGCGTCGTATTGGCTTTTCTCCCCTTCCCCCTACGCGGGTACGAGGATCGTAAATAACTGCAAGTGCTTCTCGTATCACACGTCCCTCAGAGAGAGAGAGAGAGAGAGAGAGAGAGAGAGAGAGAGAGAGAGAGAGAGAGAGAGAGAGAGAGAGACCTCTCTTGCGCTGTCTCCCATCCTCCCTGTGATAACAAGAGAACCTGGTTAATGGAAGGAAGGAAGGAAGCGCCGGTATGCCAGCAGCTGCCCCAATGTTTACTCTGGCGTGAGGGGGCGAGGGTGGGGGGGGGGGTCAACGTGGTCGTCGGAGGCGTGGCTTATAGAAGCGTGGGGGGAGGGGGGGGGGGCCACGCAGCCAGGACCCCGCTGATGACAGACACATAAACCGAGGCCAGAGGAGTCATTTGCATAAGAATACAAAGGCGAGCGAAGAGCAACAGACCAGACAGTCTATTTCGGGGCTGTGTGTGTGTGTTGTGTGTGTGTGTGTGTGTGTGTATGTGTGTGTGTGTGGTGTGTGTGTGTGTGTGGTGTGTGTGTGTGTGTGTGTGTGTGGTGTGTGTGTGTGCGATACAGCGAGGGAGATCAAAGACATATAGACAAGCATAATGATGTGTGGTCATTACTGTAGTACACACCGACTGATAGGCGTGGAAAAGAGAGAGAGAGAGAGAGAGAGAGAGAGAGAGAGAGAGAGAGAGAGAGAGAGAGAGAGAGAGAGAGAGAGAGAGAGAGAGAGAGGCAGCTGCTGGTGGGGCGCCTGGAGTAAACGAGCATTTAAATGACTAAAGGATAAATAAATGTTATTCAGAAAAGATACATAATGTTGGTCGTGGACGTGAGGCCAAGTATCGGTTCGAGTCTGTTGTCGCCCGTGTGGCAATACTGCTTCGCAACGCTGGTTCAGTTCAAGAAAAAGTATTCCTCCATCTCTCCATTAACCAGGATGGAGTCCAGAGACTTACATCCCATTGATTCTCCTACCATCGCTCCCCTCCAACCTTCCTTGCCCCCCCCCCCCTTTCCCCCAACACTCTCTCTCTCTCTCTCTCTCTCTCTCTCTCTCTCTCTCTCTCTCTCTCTCTCTCTCTCTCTAAAGCAATCCATCTCTTGGCTACTGTTCTCGAAAAGCTTGGGGCCTGTGTGACACACACACACACACAAACACACACCCACACATGAATATGTACATGTGTATGTACGTATATGTCTGTGTATGTATATGTATATGTTGGTGTGTATGTATATGTATGTGTGTATGTGTGTATGTATGTATATGTTGGTGTGTATGTATATGTGCGTGTATGGGCGTCTATGTATATATTCATGTGTATACGAGTGAATGGGTCATTCTTCCTGTTTCCTGGCGCTACCTCGCTGACGCGGGAAACAACGATCAACTATAATGAACAAGATAAATCAATATATATATTTTTTTTTTTTTTTTTTTTTTTTTCATACTATTCGCTATTTCCCGCGATAGCGAGGTAGCGTTAAGAACAGAGGACTGGGCCTTTGAGGGAATATCCTCACCTGGCCCTCTTCTCTGTTCCTTCTTTTGGAAAATTAAAAAAAAAACAAAAAAAAAACGAGAGGGAGGATTTCCAGCCCCCCGCTCCCTTCCCTTTTAGTCGCCTTCTACGACACGCAGGGAATACGTGGGAAGTATTCTTTCTCCCCTATCCCCAGGGATATATATATAATATATATATATATATAAACCCCAATAATATTCTAAAATACCCGGTACGAAAATCATAAAAATTCATAATAATAATACATGTCCATTACCAAAATAAAACTTCAAATTGCGAAAATAATGTGTATGGTTGTCGAGTGAGGGCCATACACATCGCAGGTCAGCAACACTGGGACACTCCAGCAATATACATTGGACATATTGCAATGATTGTCATGTTCCATACTGCAAACATAGGATTAATATGGTGCATCATATGTCCCACAGCTAATTAAACTGGAAAACCTACTTCAATATATATATATATATATATATAATATATATATATATATATATATATATATATATATATTAATATATATATTTGTGTGTGTGTGTGTATGTATGTATGTATGTATGTATGTATGTATGTATGTATGTATGTATGTGTGTGTGTGTGTGTATGTGTGTGTGTGTGTGTGTGTGTGTGTGTGTGTGCGTGTGTGTGTGTGTGTGATAACACTTATTCCCATGCTGCACTACATTCAGTAGCAGGCAAATGTAGACTTCTTTACGCTGAGAAATTCTTTGACGAGAGTGTACGTGCCCGGTAACATCTATCTATCTATCTATCTATCTATCTATACACACCAAAAAAAGGCCATAGAAACTGCGTCACAGTCGGATATAATCGTTTGACCTTTGACCTGACCCTCGCTCACCAGGTCAAAGGCCACCCCCCCCCCATCCCAGCACCACCGCCATATTCCCGTGGGACATGTAATTAATACGTCATAGGACATGTAATCAATACGTCATAGGACAAGTAATCAATACGTCATAGGACATGTAATTAATACGTCATAGGACATGTAATCAATACGTCATAGGACATGTAATTAATACGTCATAGGACATGTAATCAATACGTCATAGGACATGTAATCAATACGTCATAGGACAAGTAATTAATACGTCATAGGACATGTATATAGTCATTAACAAGTCAATACGTCATAGTACATGTAATTAATACGTCATAGGACATGTAATTAATACGTCATAGGACATGTAATTAATACGTCATAGGACATGTAATCAATACGTCATAGGACATGTAATTAATACGTCATAGGACATGTAATCAATACGTCATAGGAAGAATTAATTAATAACGTCGTAGACATGTAATCAATACGTATAGGACAAGTAAATCAATACGTCATAGGACATGTAATTAATACGTCATAGGACATGTAATTAATACGTCATAGTTACATATAACTTACATCTACATTATTACATAATATATACTTTCGTTTTCTTTATCTATCTACTTCCGTAATATCACAAAATTCTATAATTTCTATATCAAACACTTTCCTTAGACTTCCCTCTAATTATTCTTCGCCAAATATAATTAAAAAGTAATCCATCTCCCATTTTCTTTCCATGATTGGTGTATCCCAAATGGCTCAGTGTGGCCTGGCCCCTCCCTCGTTTTCTTTCAGGGACGTAATTGCATTGACCGACCCATTCCCCTCCTGGGGGGGGGGGGGGTAATCCCATCATTTGCCTCAAGGAGTCAATTAGCGTCCGATAATTACTCTCTTTAAGTGAGAGTTCATTTTCTCCTCTTTTTCCCCCCCCCCTTTTCTTCCCCTTCCCCCCCCTCCTCACTTCCCCTTCCCCCTTTCCCCCCTCACTTCCCTTCCCCTTCCCCTCACTTCCCCTCCCTTCCAACATTTTGGTAATTTCATTATTTGTATATTTATCTCTCTTTATCCACCCGTCTAGTGTATTTACATGGTAAACAAGGATGGTAAACGCGAACCCACAGTGTAAATGAATACACACACACAACACATACACACACACACACATATATATATATGTGTGTGTGTGTGTGTGTGTGTGTGTGTGTGTGCTTCTATATACATGTAGTGCAGGCCTATCTATCCCATCTATATCTATCTATCTATATCTATATATCTATATCATATATCTTTTTTCATCTTTAAAGAAATATTAAATTCATTTCGATTCTTGAATGCATTCTTATGGATCCTCTTCTTCCTCGTCGTCCGCCAATGTGCCGTGTTCGAATCCCCATGGGTGTGTGTGTGTGTGTGTGTGTGTTGTGTGTGTGTGTGTGTGTGTTTATTGACCCCCCCTTCCCCCACATCGCATCTCCATATATATGAATCTAATTCTATGTCAAAGGCTCCAGCCCGGCTTTTGAAAGTCCCCCCAAAAAAGAAGGAAAGATTGAGGAAATGAAAATACCGTGGACGAAGATGGGAAGAGGGTGAATCCCGTTTTCTATACGGGGAAGGGGGGGGGGGGAGGGGGGCAATAGTATGGGATACTTACTTTTAAGGGTTTAAGGGAGGAAATACCGGTTATATGAATAGCTCATTGGTCCTTATGTGCACCGATTTCTGTTTCAGTCTAGCAAATCCACCCCACTTCTCGTTTTCTTTCCCTATGCCACAGCCATGACGTCGCCTCCTGCTGTGCCACGTGGGCATCCGTTGCACCACGTGGCACAGCAGCTGTGTCACGTGTTTGCCACGTGGGGCGCCGTTGGCGACACACACACACACACACACACACACACACACACACGTTATCATACTTGATCGCCGTTTCCCGCGTCAGCAAGGTAGCTCGGGGTTACATTGCTAATGGAAAAAGCCTCAAAGAACTTTATCACTCTTAAAGAAGTTCACATTTCCCTGCTACTGGAAGCAGCGCAGCCTTGGGCTGTAGAATCTTCTAGAAAGAAATATTTGGTAACGTTGGAGACTCATAGAAAATGGTCTTAGGGTAGTTCTATATATATATATATAAATATATATATATATATATATATATATATATATATATATATATATATATATATATATAATATAAACTAATGATTTAGCTAAATAAATAAATGATTCCTTCTCATTTTATCATATATATAAAAAATGCCAAAAATGCCATCTCTTCATTATTCTAAGATGGGACAAAAAAAAAAAAATTCCAAAAGATTAATATCAAACCGATTAAAAAATTCCTCATTATTGTGGACTAATTGAGTAATTAGCGGGGGAGGGGGGCCACCCCCCCTGCTGGGGGTTGGTCACTTTGGAATGGGTACACGTCAGCCATGATCAGTGTACACGTCAGCCATGATCAGTGTACACGTCAGCCATGATCAGTGTACACGTCAGCCATGATCAGCGCACACGTCAGCCATGATCAGTGTACACGTCACCATGATCAGTTACACTGTCAGCCATGATCATGTACACGTCAGCCATGATCAGTGTACAACGTCAGCCATGATCAGTGTACACGTCAGCCATGATCAGTGTACACGTCAGCCATGATCAGTTGTACACGTCAGCCATGATCAGTGTACACGGTCAGCCATGATCAGTGTACACGTCAGCCATGATCAGGTACACGTCAGCCATGATCAGTGTACACGTCAGCCATGATCAGTGCACACGTCAGCCATGATCAGTGTACACGTCAGCCATGATCAGTGTACACGTCAGCCATGATCAGTGTACACGTCAGCCATGATCAGTGTACACGTCAGCCATGATCAGTGTACACGTCAGCCATGATCAGTGTACACGTCAGCCATGATCAGTGCACACGTCAGCCATGATCAGTGTACACGTCAGCCATGATCAGTGTACACGTCAGCCATGATCAGTGTACACGTCAGCCATGATCAGTGTACACGTCAGCCATGATCAGCGTACACGTCAGCCATGATCAGTGCACACGTCAGCCATGATCAGTGTACACGTCAGCCATGATCAGTGTACACGTCAGCCATGATCAGTGCACACGTCAGCCATGATCAGTGTACACGTCAGCCATGATCAGCGTACACGTCAGCCATGATCAGCGTACACGTCAGCCATGATCATGTACACGTCAGCCATGATCAGTGACACGTCAGCCATGATCAGTGTACACGTCAGCCATGATCAGTGTACACGTCAGCCATGATCAGTGTACACGTCAGCCATGATCAGTGTACACGTCAGCCATGATCAGCGACACGTCAGCCATGATCAGGACACGTCAGCCATGATAGGACACGTCAGCCATGATCAGTGTACACGTCAGCCATGATCAGTGTACACGTCAGCCATGATCAGTGACACGTCAGCCATGATCAGCGTCACACGTCAGCCATGATCAGTGTACACGTCAGCCATGATCAGGACACGTCAGCCTGATCAGTGTACACGTCAGCCATGATCAGAGCACACGTCAGCCATGATCAGTGTACACGTCAGCCATGATCAGAGCACACGTCAGCCATGATCAGTGTACACGTCAGCCATGATCAGAGCACACGTCAGCCATGATCAGTGTACACGTCAGCCATGATCAGGGCACACGTCAGCCATGATCAGTGTACACGTCAGCCATGATCAGAGCACACGTCAGCCATGATCAGCGCACACGTCAGCCATGATCAGTGTACACGTCAGCCATGATCAGAGCACACGTCAGCCATGATCAGAGCACACGTCAGCCATGATCAGTGTTCACGTCAGCCATGATCAGTGTACACGTCAGCCATGATCAGTGTACACGTCAGCCATGGTCACAATTCGCAGTCTCTCTCAATGCTTCCTTAACCTTAGGTCACCAGAAAGCATTGGACACTCGTCCTTCTTTCCCCTATGCACCACCTTCCATAGTAGCTCTTGGTTATCAGACTCATAAATGGACTGCATTGTAAGATGACGATAATTCGTGGACGATAATTCGTGGACGATAATTCGCGGACGATAATTCATGGACGATAATTCGTGGACGATAATTCGTGGACGATAATTCGCGGACGATAATTCGTGGACGATAATTCGCGGACGATAATTCGTGGACGATAATTCGCGGACGATAATTCGCGGACGATAATTCGTGGACGATAATTCGCGGACGATAATTCGTGGACGATAATTCGTGGACGATAATTCGTGGACGATAATTCGCGGACGATAATTCGTGGACGATAATTCGCGGACGATAATTCGTGGACGATAATTCGTGGACGATAATTCGTGGACGATAATTCGCGGACGATAATTCGCGGACGATAATTCGTGGACGATAATTCGCGGACGATAATTCGTGGACGATAATTCGTGGACGATAATTCGCGGACGATAATTCGTGGACGATAATTCGTGGACGATAATTCGTGGACGATAATTCGCGGACGATAATTCGTGGACGATAATTCGTGGACGATAATTCGTGGACGATAATTCGCGGACGATAATTCGTGGACGATAATTCGTGGACGATAATTCGTGGACGTTAATTCGTGGACGATAATTCGTGGACGATAATTCGTGGACGATAATTCGCGGACGATAATTCGCGGACGATAATTCGTGGACGATAATTCGTGGACGATAATTCGTGGACGATAATTCGTGGACGTTAATTCGTGGGTGACGATACTAAGCTACGAAAATTAATCTCTAACAGAAAGTCGGTGTCTGTTCGTTCAAACAGACGTAAACAAATTGATGAAATGGACTCACAGATGGAAAATGAATTTCAAAGTTAACATTATATATAAAAAAAGTGAGGGGGAAGGGGCCAAAGTTAACATTATATATAAAAAGAAGTGAGTCGGGGCAAGTTCCAATATGAATTCGATCGAGTTACAAAAGGGAAATTGGGAGGAAAGAATTTAAGCGGCATAAACTCTGGTGAACTGATTCCAAAGTAACGGAAGGGGCGAACCAGTTCCTCATGTTCACATCGAAGGCAAGTGACCTTATTGTTTACAAAACACGGGTGGCATCCCCCACCTTGAATACTATATGTTCAGCTTTGGCCACACGACATGGAATAAGAATGAAAAAGACACAACCAGAATGGAAAAAGAGACACAGCCAGAATGGAAAAAGAGAGACAACCCAAATGGAAAAAGAGAGACAGCCAGAATGGAAAAAGAAACATAGCCAGAATGGAAAAAGAGAGACAGCCAGAATGGAAAAAGAAACATAGCCAGAATGGAAAAAGAGAGACAGCCAGAATGGAAAAAGAGACACAGCCAGAATGGAAAAAGAGAGACAACCCAAATGGAAAAAGAGAGACAGCCAGAATGGAAAAAGAAACATAGCCAGAATGGAAAAAGAGAGACAGCCAGAATGGAAAAAGAGTACAAAGACGAACAACAAAGATTCTACACATCTCTTTAACCCTTAGCTTAGGAAAGAGAAGGTTGATCAAGAGTTGATCTCACGCAGGAATTCTACATCAGCACAAGTCTCGCATTATCCCGATCCTGCCAACGACTTCACGGATGAACCACCTGCTCCTCTCACGCGTAGCGATGGACACAACCTGGCAGTGAAGACGGAGTGGCTTCCCCCCCCCCCCCCCCCCCAGCACGGTAACACACATGATAAATACTTTCCTTGTATTCTGTATGATACTTTCCTAGTGTAGTTTACGCCTCTGCCACGCCAGTCCATGAAACTTTGACCCATCTTTCCAAACTTCAAAATGAGCCCAGTTGCTTGTCACTGTCTGCAATCTGGCTATATGCTATATCGCCTATAGTGACACTAGGACCGAATTTCTATGACAAGAGTCCTGGTCTTGCTTAAGACCTTTACCCAAGGCTGCGCTACGTCCAGTAGCAGGGCAACGTAGCAGACTCCATTGGCGTGTGGCCTTCCTGACAACAGAACGGGGCAACACAAGCGTATAACTCTCTCCCCTTAACACATAGACACACACACACACACACACACACACACAACACACACAACACACACCACACACACACACACTAACACACACACACACACACAAACACACACACACACTACACACACACACACACACCACACACTAACCACACACACACACACACACTCACACACACACACACACACACACACACACACACACACACACACCACACTAACACACACAACACACACACACGACACTAAACACACACAACACACACTACACACACATAACACACACACACACACACACACACACACAACACACAGACACAGACACACAACACACACACACACTACAACACACACACACACACACACACACACACACACACACACACACACACAACACACACACACACTAACACACACACACACACACACACACTAACACACACACACACAACACTAACACACACACAACACACACACACACACTAAACACACACACACACCACACACTAACAACACACACACACACACAACACACACACACACACACACACAGACACTAACACACACACCCCACACAACACACACACACACACACACACACACACAGACCCGGAAGCGAGCCCTCCCCACCCCCCCTCCCCCTTCCAAAAAAAGACCCACCCTCTGCTGAAGGCAGACATCATAAGACCACCCTCTCCCCCCCCCCTCCCTCCCCCCTCCCCCTCCCCCCTCCCTCCCTCTCTCAACACACGGAAGGTCTCTTCCCTCTCCCTCCTCCCCCCCCCCCCCCACACACACAGACACATAAAACATTGTTTGTAATCCTCTGTAATAAGTAGTGAGGGGGGTGGTGGGGGAGGGGGGGTTGGGGGGGTCTCTCCCCCCCCACCCTGACCATCCATAACAGATTAAGGTTCAGCAAGTCTGTATTTTTTTTTTTTAGCCGTGTCTCCTCCCGCATGCTAACCTGACGACCCCGGGTCATAACAGTGCTATACCTTCCCCCTCTCTCTCTCTCTGTGGGTGTGAGAGAGAGAGAGAGAGAGAGAGAGAGAGAGAGAGAGAGAGAGAGAGAGAGAGAGAGAGAGAGTGTGTGTTAGCTCTATACATCACGGGAACAGATGAATCACAGCGACACATCACGAAGCTGTTGAGGGAGGGAAGGGAGGGAAGGGAGGGAGGGAGGGAGGGAGGGAGGAGGGAGGGAGGGGAGGGGGGGGTTGCACGAAATTCAAGGCCTCCCCTCCCTCCCCTCCACTCCCTTCCCCTCCTAACACACACTCCTTCCCTTCCATGGACCAGGAGGTACAAACCATCACTCCTCCCCTCTCCAACAGACCTCCCACTCATACAGACCCCCCACTCATACACCCTCTCTCTTACTCTCTCTCTCTCTCTCTCTCTCTCTCTCTCTCCATCTCTCTCTCTCTCCCCACACACACACAGGTGGTGGCCAGGTAAGAGTCGTGCTCACGTGTACAAATTTAGCGCCAAAATTAAACTAAATTTAACCTCTTTACGTCCGACCACATTCCTGCACCCTGGCTAGTGTGGGGCCACGGTGCCAGTGGCCAGGGTTGGCCAGTGTGGGAGGCCAGTGTGGGGCCAGGGTTGGCCAGTGTGGGGCCAGGGTGGCCAGTGTGGGAGGCCAGGGTTGGCCAGTGTGGGAGGCCAGGGTTGGCCAGTGTGGGAGGCCAGGGTTGGCCAGTGTGGGCCAGGGTTGGCCAGTGGGCCAGGGTTGGCCAGTGTGGGAGGCCAGGGTGGCCAGTGTGGGAGGCCAGGGTTGGCCAGTGTGGGCAGGTTGGCCATGGGCCAGGTTGGCCAGTGTGTGGGGCCAGGGTTGGCCATGTGTGGGCCAGGTTGGCAGTTGTGGGGCCAGTGGGTTGGGCCACGTGTGGGAGGCCAGGGTTGGCCAGTGTGGGGCCAGGGTTGGCCAGTGTGGGGCCAGGGTTGGCCAGTGTGGGAGGCCAGGGTCGGCCAGTGTGGGGCCAGGGTTGGCCAGAGTAGGGCCAGGTTGGCCAGTGTGGGGCCAGGTTGGCCAGAGTAGTCCAATTGCCAGTGTGGGAGGCCAGGTAGTGTGGCCAGGAGCACACGGTACTAATATATATATATATATATATATATATATATATATATATATATATATATATATATATAAAAATAATAATAATAATAATAATAATAATAATAATAATAATAATAATAATAATAATCATATATTTTATGCAACATAGCCCGGAAATAATAAAATATGATACTGTTCACTAAAACCAGTTCATGTCAGAGAGAAAAGAAAAAAAAAATTCGGCAACATAACCCGGAAACAATGAAGTATGCTATGGTTCATTAAAACCGGCTCACGTAAAAAAGAAAATAAAACTGGCAAATCCTCACCTGCTTTACATACACATGTAAATAACACCCCCCGCCCCACCCCCTCCCCCGAATGATGTCATAAAAGGCTGTAAATTACGTAATTCAAATAGCCCAGGTTTACATTTACTTTGTGAAATACCTCAGTGTCTCTTTTATTTACACGTCAAATGGGGTGAAAAAAAGAGATAAACAATACTACAAACTACTTAAAAAATACGAGGACACATGTTACTTACACTTTACATATTTTGCCCGCTAATAAGTAGCCAGATAACTACACTAACTGCCAGTTAGGCTCCACGCTCACACAAGCGAGGGAAGGAGAACTAGGAGAGGGGTAAAGAGGCGAAGGTGTGGCACAGAGAGGATCGAGTCTCCCCCAGCGGCGTATCGAAGCGTCCCGTGTCGACTGTCTTTTGTCTGTGTAAGAGGATTGGCTGGCTCAGACTTAGGGCGACGATCGCCCGTCATTTGTCTTTCACGGGAGGAGTTGCTACGTCTATATTCCCTCACTTGTCTTGGCTTTGTTGTGGTTATTTCGTCTATATCACAAACACACACAACACACACAGACACAGACATATACAGACAGACAGAGACACACATACATATAGACAGACAGACAGAAACACACATACATATAGACAGACACATACAGACAGACAGACACAAACATAGACAGACAGACAGAGACATACAAACAGACACACACTCGTTGTGTAACCTATAAAAAAACACTTTATATACTAACAACGAATGTGTAGAACATCATACATATAAATACACCCAATACATACTATTCCCGAAGCCAGACCCCTTAGACACAACCTACACCAGCACACACCAGTCACAGCTACATCAGCCCTCGTCACACCGTCCCCTAGCTAACAACAAGCCTCTCACGTTCCCCTACCACACCTAGCCGGTCACCACGTCCCCTAGCCACACCTAGCCCCGTCACCACCGCCAGCTACATCTACCCCGTTCCCACCAGTCCCCTAGCACACCTAGCCCCGCCCCACCGTCCCCTAGCCACACCTAGCCCCGGTCACCACCGTCCCCTACCACACTAGCCCCGGTCACCACCGTCCCCTAGCCACACCTAGCCCCGGTCACCACCGTCCCCTAGCCACACCTAGCCCCGGTCACCACCGTCCCCTAGCCACACCTAGCCCCGGTCACCACCGTCCCCTAGCCACACCTAGCCCCGGTCACCACCGTCCCCTAGCTACATCTAGCCCCGGTCACCACCGTCCCCTAGCCACACCTAGCCCCGGTCACCACCGTCCCCTAGCCACACCTAGCCCCGGTCACCACCGTCCCCTAGCTACATCTAGCCCCGGTCACCACCGTCCCCTAGCTACACCTAGCCCCGGCCCCCTCTCACAGTAACTGGGTAATTACTATCAATAACAAAATCCGGGACTCAGAGCGGCTCTGTAGCCCTGCCAGACGTATGGAGAAGCGGGCTAGGGAGGATAGATCACTCTATAGGGATAGAGGGGGATAGGTAGATATGCTATGGGGACAGAGGGGGATAGGTAGATATGCTATGGGGATAGAGAAGGGGGATAGGTAGACAACTATAGGGATAGAGGGGATAGATAGACACTATAGGGATAGAAGGGGATAGGTAGACACTATAGGATAGAGGAGGGGAATAGATAGAACGTATATAGGGATAGAAGGGGATAGGTAGACACTATAGGGATAGAGGGGATAGGGAGACACAATAGGGATAGAAGGGGATAGGTAGACAATATAGGGATAGATGGGTATAGGTAGAGACACTACAGGGATAAAGGAGACAGGAAGACACTATAGGGATAGATGGGATAGCAAAACTATAGAGGGGATAGGCAGCACATATAGAGGGGATAGGTATACAGGATTCACTGGGATATAGGAATAGGTAGAAAATTAGGATTGAGGAAGGTAGACATAATATAACGGTGACTTCAGCTTAGATTACGTACTAGTACTATTAGATGTGGGATAGCAGCATGCCATAGGCATTATGGATGGGTAACTGTTCACCTGAGGTGACTATAAAATACTTTTATAATTGTTGGGAAGGTTGAAAACATTAAGATAACGCAAGTGACTTCCATACTTTATCCTTCTACTGTAGTCTTTAAGTAACTACTTATAATTTATCTTACATGTCTGGCCACTTTATCCTTCTACTAAGCTAGTATCTTTAGTAACACTTATACTTTAATAAGTACTACACTTACTACTTGTATATCTTTCAACTGTCTACTATTAATGAACTATACATACTTTATTCTTTGTCCTCCCACTGTTTACCTCAACTGTTGCTCTAACGTAACTACTTGTACAAAAAGCTACACTTTTCATAAACTTGGCTACAAACCCACACTTGTGCTCACTTATCACATTTGCTCACTTAACCTCCAACTTGTCTCACAAACCCACACTTTATCCAACCCACATTATGCACATAACCCACTTACTTTTCCTCACAAACCCCACACTTGTGCTCACAAACCCCACACTTGTGCTCACAAACCCCACACTTGTGCTCACAAACCCCACACCTGTGCTCACAAACCCCACACCTGTGCTCACAAACCCACACTTGTGCTCACAAACCCCACACTTGTGCTCACAAACCCCACACCTGTGCTCACAAACCCCACACTGTGCTCACAAACCCCACACTGTGCTCACAAACCCCACACTTGTGCTCACAAACCCCACACCTGTGCTCACAAACCCCACACCTGTGCTCACAAACCCCACACTGTGCTCACAAACCCCACACCTGTGCTCACAAACCCCACACCTGTGCTCACAAACCCCACACTGTGCTCACAAACCCACACTTGTGCTCACAAACCCCACACTGTGCTCACAAACCCCACACCTGTGCTCACAAACCCCACACCTGTGCTCACAAACCCCACACCTGTGCTCACAAACCCCACACCTGTGCTCACAAACCCCACACTGTGCTCACAAACCCCACACTTGTGCTCACAAACCCCACACCTGTGCTCACAAACCCCACATTGTGCTCACAAACCCCACACCTGTGCTCACAAACCCCACACTTGTGCTCACAAACCCCACACCTGTGCTCACAAACCCCACACCTGTGCTCACAAACCCCACCCTGTGTCTCACAAACCCCACACCTGTGCTCACAAACCCCACATTTCTCATAACCCCACATCTTCTCACAGACCCCACACTTGTGCTCACAAACCCCACACTTGTGCTCACAAACCCCACATGTGCTCATAAACCCCACATCTGTGCTCACAAACCCCACCTGTGCTCACAAACCCCACACCTGTGCTCACAAACCCCACATGTTCTCATAGACCCCACATCTGTGTTTGTGTGTGCATGCGTATAAACTGAGCGAGAGAGAGAGAGAGAGAGAGAGAGAGAGAGAAGAGAGAGAGAGAGGAGCCCTGGGGATCACATAATGTGGCCCGGATAACTGGATTACATGTGGTGTCCGGTTCCGCATAGTGAGGGCGCTGCCACGCCACGCCACGCCACGCCACGCCACGCCACGCCACACCACGCCGTCTAGACTGTACTATTGCGTGTCCAGGAAGAGAGGAAGGCCCCCTACCCGCCCCCCCCCTCTGGGCCCCCACGGCTCATGCACTGTGGTGGAAGGTGGTGGTGGTGGTGGTGGTGGGGGGGTGTGGTGGTGGTGGGGAGGGTGTGGTGGGGTGAGGTGAGTGAGTGGTGGTGGTGGAGGGTGTGTGGTGGTGGTGAGGTGAGTGGTGGTGGGAGGTGGGGTGGTGGTGGTGGTGGGGGTGGAGGGGTGTAGTGGTGGTGGTGAGGGTGGAGGGGTAGTGGTGGTGTGGTGGAGGGTGGAGGGGTGTGGTGTGAGTGGGTGGGTGGTGGTGGGAGGGTGGAGGGGTGTGGTGGTGGTGGTGATGGTGGAGGGTGGAGGGGTGTAGTGGTGGTGGTGGAGGGTGGTGGGGTGTGGTGGTGGTGGAGGGTGGAGGGGTGTGGTGGTGGTGGAGGGTGGAGGGGTGCAGTGGTGGTGGTGGAGGGTGGAGGGGTAGGGTGGTGGTGGTGGGTGGAGGGGTGTAGTGAAGGGTGGAGGGTGGAGGGGTGTGGTGGAGGAGGGTGGAGGGGTGTGGAGGTGAGGGCGGTGGTGGTGGCTCTGCCGCAAGAGGGGAGGGAGGGCGGGAGGGGGGGGGGGGGGTTGGTCCTGGGTCGGTCGTGTGAGCTTACAACACAACACAAATTTCTTATTGTTGTTGTTTTTGTTATTTTTTTGGGGGGAGCAATTCTGGTTATTTGAAATTGTATGTACAAATAATGAATATTGATAAATCATAATTGATAAATAATATTATAATGATAAAATATAAATAATAATAATAATAAATAATAATAATAAAACATAATAATAATATATAATAATAATAATAATAATAATATAATAATAATAATAATAATAATAATGATAATAATAATAAATGATAATAATAATAATAATAATAATAATAATTGTGATCGTGTATCGCGTTTCTGGTTCGAATCCCTCCTTCCTCGAACGCTGGGTCGTTCGTACAATCACGCGACTGGTTCGAATCCCTTCCTTCCTCGAACCCTCAGTTTGAACAGTGTATTTTTCCCCCAGGATTTGAAATCTGTTCATAAATGTCAAAATGGGTTCGTGAATCAGTAAGGGAACGCAAGGCCTGGCCACCTAGCAAAAATAAAAGAAAAAAAGAAGAAAATCGGAAACCCTTTGTGTAAATAATCCCCTGATGATGTGATTATGACATGAAAGTGCACTTGGGAACGTACCGCAGGATAATAAATAGTCTCAGGTATGTACAATAAACAAATAAATAGATGAGATACTCAGCGACAAACGCGAAACAAGAGAGCAAGAAAAATATATAGCTTTGGGATTGTAGATGAAACACATAACAAAAAAAGAAATGTTATATATTTCTCCACAAAAACATACTGAAATATACTGGACCCAGAGAGGTAAAAAAATGGACACATTGCCTTATTTCAAAACCTCCCTCATCCGTGTGGTCAAAAGTTAATTCCATATTATAATCTTTAGTGCATAGTGAGGAGAGAGAAGAGAGAGAGAGAGAGAGAGAGAGAGAGAGAGAGAGAGAGAGAGAAGAGAGGAGAGAGAGAGGAGAGAGAGAGAGAGAGAGAGAGAGCAGATGTACGGGGGTGGGGGAGGGGGGGAGGAGGTGCATTTGGGGGGGGGCATGAGCTAGATGGGGCCCCCGACCCCCACACTTTCCCCGAGATTACCGCCTCTTTAATGAGATTACGCGACTCGAGGCAGTATAATGAGGATATGATGGCCGGCGTGAAGGATCTACGATGAGGTATAATGCTGGCAGTATGTCTGGCAGTATA
>NC_092269.1:8939227-8954227 GCF_036320965.1 Panulirus ornatus
CTGCTGCGGTCGGGCTTGGGTTTAAGGGATGGAATATTATTGGAACGTGAAGTTAATGGCGTCAGAGACGCGCCAGTCATTGTATTTCCTCACAAAATACATCTATACAACACGGAACACTGTATGATACGCACACTGTACACTATGTAATGTGCAACTGTTACACTATGTAATACGCAACACGGTACACTATGTAATGCGCACACTGTACGCACACTGTACACTATATAATACGCAACACTGTACACTATATAATACGCACGCTGTACACTATATAATACGCAACACTATACACTATATAATACGCAACACTGTACACTATATAATACGCAACACTGCACACTATATAATACGCAACACTGTACACTATAAATACGCAACACTGTACACTATATAATACGCAACACTGCACACATATAATACGCAACACTATACACTATATAATACGCAACACTATACACTACATAATACGCAACACTGCACAATATATAATACGCAACACTGTACACTATATAATACGCAACACTGTACACTATATAATACGCAACACTATACACTATATAATACGCAACACTGCACACTATATAATACGCAACACTATACACTATATAATACGCAACACTGTACACTATATAATACGCAACACTATACACTATAGAATACGCAACACTATACACTATATAATACGCAACACTGTACACTATATAATACGCAACACTGTACACTATATAATACGCAACACTGCACACTATATAATACGCAACACTGTACACTATATAATACGCAACACTACACTATATAATACGCAACACTACACTATATAATACGCAACACTGTACACTATATAATACGCTACACTGTACACTATATAATACGCAACACTGTACACTATATAATACGCAACACTGTACACTATATAATACGCTACACTTACACTATATAATACGCAACACTGTACACTATATAATAACGCAACACTGTACACTATATAATACGCAACACTGTACACTATATAATACGCCAACACTGTACACTATATAAATACACAACACTGTACACTATATAAATACGCAACACTGTACACTATATAATACGCAACACTGTACACTATATAATACACAACACTGTACACTATATAATACGCAACACTGTACACTATATAATACGCAACACTGTACACTATATAATACACAACACTGTACACTATATAATACGCAACACTGTACACTATATAATACGCAACACTGTACACTATATAATACGCAACACTGTACACTATATAATACGCAACACTGTACACTATATAATACGCAACAAACCACAGGTGAAGACTGTATTTGCGTCATATACGCCTAGACTAAGTTAAAATACCTTGGTCTGGCTCATTTTGACTTAGAAAATATTAAGTAATATCTGACGTCAAGTTATAACCCTGGCCAGCCAAAGTAGCAAAAGTAACAACATGATTATAACTTACAACTTTACGTTAGTACAGTTATAAAGCTAAGGAAAAGCTATATCTCTACATCAAGTACTGATATAAAAAAGCTAAAACCTTCAAGCTAAGTCCTGATGCAAAAGCTAAATCTCCAAGCTAAGTCCTGATGAAAAAGCTAAATCTCCAAGCTAAGTCCTGATGAAAAAGCTAAATCTCCAAGCTAAGCACTGATAACATAGCTAAACCTCCAAGCTTAGTCCTGATGAAAAAGCTAAATCTCCAAGCTAAGCACTGATAAGAAAGCTAAACCTCCAAGGTAAGTCCTGATGAAAAAGCTAAACCTCCAAGCTAAGTCCTGATGAAAAAGCTAAATCTCCAAGCTAAGTACTGATTAAAAAAAGATTAGTCCCTCCGTCGCTCCCAAGAGCTAAAAGCTAAAAATATCAGCTTTAATCAACGGGAGTGTTGGGCTGAGCAGCTAAAACGACCCCCCCCCCCAACAGCTAAGCTAAGATTGTTGAAAAACACTATATTGCTGGAGGGGGGGGGGCTGATGTTCATAAGGGTGGAGATTATGTTCTTAGGCCGATGAAAAATGAGTCTTACGGTGAATCTTCGTAAATTGGAGCGGCGACTTCACTGTAATTGGTCTCCGGCTAAAATGCGACATTTGTGGCAAAAAATGGATACCGAAAATAGGGGGATAAATTGGTCCTGAAAATAGGGGGATAAATTGGTGCTGAAAATAGGATAATGAAATTGGCACTAAAAATAAGGGAAAGAAATTGGTGCTGAAAATAGGGGGATAAATTGGTGCTGAAATAAGGAGATAAATTGGTCCTGAAAATAGGATAATGAAATTGGCACTAAAAATAAGGGAAAGAAATTGGTGCTGAAAATAGGGGGATAAATTGGTGCTGAAAATAGGATGAAATTGATGAAAATAGGGAGATGAAATTGGTGCTGAAAATAAGGGGGTGAAATTGGTGCTGAAAATAGGATGAAATTAGTTCTGAAAATGGAGGAATAAAATTAGTCGTGAAAATAGTGGGTGAAATTGGTGCTGAAAATAAGGGGATGAATTAGTGCTGAAAATTAGACGATGAAATTGTTGCTGAAAATAGGGGAATAAAGCAGCTGCTGAAAATAGGGGGATAAAGTTTGTGCTGAAAATAGGGGATAAAGAAATTGGCGCTAAAAATAGGGGGCTGAAATTGGTGCTGAAAATAGGGGAATGTAAATGGTGCTTCTGGAGCCAGCTGTATCAATCCTGAGAGGGTTAAATGGTCGAAAATTGGCTGGGGTGTCCGGTGGCTTCGACCAGCTGGCACTAGTTCAACACCTACCACCTTTCCCGCCTGGGCGAGGTAGCGCCAGGGGCAAGATACATTTCTTCACAAACAATTAACAATTTCGACCAGATGGGCGTGTCAGCGACGCTGGTATAAATAGATATGACTTCCTTGGCGCTGCAGATTAGATAGATAAATAGATAGACAGAAGAGAGAGAGAGAGAGAGAGAGAGAGAAGAGAGAGAGAGAGAGAGAGAGAGAGAGAGAGAGAGAGAGAGAGAGAGCCAGCCAGCTGGTGTAGGCGCGCGCGGTTGACACACAAGTTTGGCCACTAAATCCTGGTCCAGCTGCCCCCCCGCCGCCATCACAGATGGCCACCAGGGTCGCTCCCTCACCAGGGGCGGGCGTCCTCCAACAACAGTACTGTTGTTGGAGGAAGCTCCAACATGATTGTTGTTGTTGGAGGAAGCCTCGGAGTCGTCTTCAAACAACCTCCAACAACATCACTGTTGTTGGAGGAAGCTCCAACATCACTGTTGTTGGAGGAAGCTTCGGAGTCGTCCTCAAACAACCTCCAACAACATTGCTGTTGTTGGAGGAAGCTCCAACATTGTTGTTGTTGGAGGAAGCTCCAATATTGCTGTTGTTGGAGGAAGCTCCAATGTTGTTGGAGGAAGCTCCAACATTGTTGTTGTTGGAGGAAGCCTCGGAGTCGTCTTCAAACAACCTCCAACAACATCACTGTTGTTGGAGGAGGAAGAAGTTTCGACAATATCATTGTTGGAGGGAACTTCACCTACATTTTGTTGGAGGGGATCTCCACCAAGATGTTGCTGGAGGAAACTCCACCCATGCCCACTATCCCACAGTAACACCCACTATCCCACAGTAACACCCACTATCCCACAGCAACACCCACTATCCCACAGTAACACCCACTATCCCACAGTAACACCCACTATCCCACAGCAACACCCACTATCCCACAGTAACACCCACTATCCCACAGTAACACCCACTATCCCACAGCAACACCCACTATCCCACAGCAACACCCACTATCCCACAGCAACACCCACTATCCCACAGTAACACCCACTATCCCACAGTAACACCCACTATCCCACAGCAACACCCACTATCCCACAGCAACACCCACTATTCCCACAGCAACACCCACTATCCCACAGTAACACCCACTATCCCACAGTAACACCCACTATCCCACAGCAAACACCCCACTATCCCACAAGCAACACCCACTATCCCACAGTAACACCCACTATCCCACAGTAACATCCACTATCCCACAGCAACACCCACTATCCCACAGTAACACCCACTATCCCACAGCAACACCCACTATCCCACAGTAACACCCACTATCCCACAGTAACACCCACTATCCCACAGTAACACCCACTATCCCACAGTAACACCCACTATCCCACAGTAGCACCCACTATCCCACAGCAACACCCACTACCCCCACAGTAACACCCACTATCCCACAGTAACACCCACTTATCCCACAGTAACACCCACTATCCCACAGTAACACCCACTATCCCACAGCAACACCCACTATCCCACAGTAACACCCACTATCCCACAGTAACACCCACTATCCCACAGTAACACCCACTATCCCACAGTAACACCCACTATCCCACAGCAACACCCACTATCCCACAGTAACACCCACAAATCCCACAGTAACACCCACTATCCCACAGTAACACCCACTATCCCACAGTAACAAACCAACTATCCCACGTAACACCACTATCCCACAGCAACACCCACTATCCCACAGTAACACCCACTATCCCACAGTAACACCCACCTATCCCACAGTAACACCCACTATCCCACAGCAACACCCACTATCCCACAGTAACACCCACTATCCCACAGTAACACCCACTATCCCACAGTAACACCCACTATCCCACAGCAACACCCACTATCCCACAGCAACACCCACTATCCCACAGTAACACCCACTATCCCACAGTAACACCCACTATCCCACAGCAACACCCACTATCCCACAGTAACACCCACTATCCCACAGTAACACCCACTATCCACAGTAACACCCACTATCCCACAGCACATCCACTATCCCACAGCAACACCCACTATCCCACAGTAACACCCACTATCCCACAGTAACACCCACTATCCCACAGTAACACCCACTATCCCACAGTAACACCCACTATCCCACAGCAACACCCACTATCCCACAGTAACACCCACTATCCCACAGTAACACCCACTATCCCACAGCAACACCCACTATCCCACAGCAACACCCACTATCCCACAGTAACACCCACTATCCCACAGCAACACCCACTATCCCACAGCAACACCCACTATCCCACAGTAACACCCACTATCCCACAGTAACACCCACTATCCCACAGTAACACCCACTATCCCACAGTAACACCCACTATCCCACAGTAACACCCACTATCCCACAGCAACACCCACTATCCCACAGTAACACCCTGGTCATCACCGGGGACATACCTATCCCAGAGAAGTTACCCGCTATCACATTAAGAGGGCACACCCTATCCCAGATAAGCGTGCGTGTTATCCCACAGAGGGGACCTCCTATCCCAGACAGGGTACACTCCCCCCCTCCATCCTCCCCTCCAATCGGGGATATCTCCTATCCCAGAGGGGGGAAGGGGGGGAAGGTTGGGGGTAAACCCCCCCCCCCCCCCCGCATCCCAAAATTTGAGCAAGTCCATCCCTCTTAGGCGGCCACAATAACCTCTTTGAGGAGGAGGGGGAAGGAGGGGAAGGGGGAAGAAGGGGGAAAAGGGGAAGGGGAAGGAGAAGGGGAAGGGAAGGGGGAAGGGGAGGAGAGGGGAGGTGGGCAGCGAGGGGGGGGGGCGAGGAAGGGATTATTCAGTAAGGAGATTTCCAAAGCGACCCCCAAGAGGTGGGGGTGGGGGGGGACGGTGGGGGAGGGGAAAGTGGGGGGGGGGGGGGTCAAAATCCTCTTACCCCGACCACATTGTCTCGAAATGTTCAATTGTGTCAACCTCGAGTGATTGCGTTCGAAGCCCTTGTCTTTCTGCTGTGTCAACACCCTCATATATATATATATATATATATATATATATATATATATATATATATATATATATAATATATATATATATATAATTCATAATGGGTCCACGGGGGAAATGAAAGAGGATAAGTCCCAAGTGCACTTTCGTGTAATAATCACATCATCAGGGAAGATGATGTGATTATTACACGAAAGTGCACTTGGGGACTTATCGTGTTTATATATATATATATATATATATATATATATAATATATATATATATATATATATATATATATATATATATATACATATCAAAACATCCGATGATCGTATGTTAATTAATCAAAATAATCTTACCTATTTATGGTAATCATATTCCATAATGGGATACATATTGTGATATGTTTGTCTAAGGCAATTCTTTACAGAGATACGAGATGATTACACTTCTTTTTTAGGAAAACTTAGAAATAATGTAATCAGTCGTACTATAATTTGGGATTACATTTCGATTATCTTCTGATTACATTTGGCGTCAAAATACGGTAAAAAATAATAAAAGTAACAGCACATGAGTATGACGGATTACTTAATTTACTTTAGGATCACATTTTGATTATTTTCTGATTACATTTGGCGTCAAAACTACGGTCACAAATATGATAGAAATATAACTGTACATGAGTATGACGGATTACATTACAAAATGTACTTGGATTGCATTACGATTATCTTACGATTACATTTGGCTTCAAAATAACGGACACAAATAAAAGAATGACTGCACACGAGTATGACGGATTACAGTTCATACTTCAATTTGGGATTACATTTCGATTATCTTACGATTACATTTGGCGTCAAAATTACGGTCACATACATGATAAAAAATATGACTGCACACGAGAATCACGGATTACATAATCTACTTTAGGATTACATTTCGATTATCTTACGATTATATTTGGCGTCAAAATTACGGTCACATACATGATAAAAATATGACTGCACACGAGAATCACGGATCACATAATCTACTTTAGGATTACATTTCGATTATCTTACGATTATATTTGGCGTCGAAATTACGGTCACATATGTGATAAAGATATGACTGCACACGAGAATCACGGATTACATAATCTACTTTAGGATTACATTTCGATTATCTTACGATTATATTTGGCGTCGAAATTACGGTCACATATGTGATAAAGATATGACTGCACACGAGAATCACGGATTACATAATCTACTTTAGGATTACATTTCGATTATCTTACGATTATATTTGGCGTCAAAATTACGGTCACACATAAAAGAATGACTGCACACGAGTATGACGGATTACATTACATAATTTACATACATCCTTTAAAGAGACAAGCATGTACAGGCCACGGCGCGTCAGTATGCAAATGACAATATCCTGATATGCAAATGAACTGGCCGGAAGTGACCATATCTATTTTTTTTTTTACGCGTAGCGGCAACACTGAGCGTATTGCCCGAGGGCGTAGTTAAGAGCATGGCGCTTGCGTTGCTGTGGTGAGTGTGTGTGTGTGTGGTGTGTGTGTGGTGAGTGTGTGAGGTGAGAGTCCGTGTGTGAGTGCGTGTGTGTGTGTGTGAAAGTGTGTTTGGTGAGAGTGTGTGTGGTGAGAGTGAGAGAGTGCGAGTGAGCGTGTGTGTGTGTGTGTGTGAGTGCGTGTGTGAGTGTGAGAGAGTGCGTGCGGTGAGTGTGTGTGAGGTGAGTCCGTGTGTGTGCGTGTGAGTGTCAGTATGAGTGCGTGTGTGAGTGTGTGTGAAAGTGTGTTTGGTGAGAGTGTGTGTGGTGAGAGTGAGAGAGTGCGAGTGAGCGTGTGTGTGTGTGTGTGTGTGTGTGTGTGGTGTGTGTGTGTGTGTGTGTGTGAGTGCGTGTGTGAGTGTGTGTGAAAGTGTGTTTGGTGAGAGTGTGTGTGGTGAGAGTGAGAGAGTGCGAGTGAGCGTGTGTGTGTGTGTGTGTGTGTGTGTGTGTGTGTGAGTGCGTGTGTGAGCGCGCGTGTGTGAGAGTGCATGTGCGAGAGTGAGAGTTAAAAGTGCGTTGCCCTGAGTGTGTGTGTGTGTGTGGTGTGTGTGTGTGTGTGTGTGTGTGTGTGTGTGCGGGGTCCTGATCTTATCCCAGGATGTGCTAAACGTAACACATGAGCACATCGTCTGTCTATCGTCGACCCAAATTACATTTTCTCGACCATCTGACGTGTGGCGACCATTAGCAATAGACTCAGGTCGACACAGGGAGGTCTATTGGGAATAGAACTGCTATTGGCACACGATAGAATGCGATCTATCTGTAACTGGAAATTTGAATAATAGAAAAATGGGGTAATGCATTCGGTAATGGGAAATGTACTGTAATAGGTCATATAAAATTGGTTATGTAATAGGTAATGTTATTTGTAATATTTATAGGTAGTGTAATTGGTAACGTAACTGATTACATAACAGTTCATGAAATAGGTACTGTAATTGGCAACAAAGTAGGTAATATAATTGATAATAGTTAATGAAATAGGTACTGTAATTGGCAACAATTTAGGTAATGTAACAGATAATAGTTAATGAAATAGGTACTGTAATTGCCAACAAAATAGGTAATGTAATAAGTAATAATTGTAATAGGCTATGTAATTCCTTCAAATTGGGATTTTACAGAGGCAGATAAAAAAAAAGAAATGACAACTTGAAATTGGCTAATTGGCATCCTTTGTAATCAATAATGTCACAGACAACATAATAGGCTTTGAAATAAGCTAAGTAATTCCCTTTGAAATTGGGATCTTAAAGAGGAGAAACAATACAGTAAAAAACACTCTGAAATTGGGCCAATGCCAATCCCTCGTAATTGGGACGCCCAATTACGAAAGACCCCGGGGGTTGATTTCTTACACAAATCCTCACAAAACAGAAAGACATGTAAACAACCCAATTACCCCCAATTAATGACATCCAAGACCAATTAGGGACTTATTATCCCCCCTAAAATAATTAATGTAATTTTGGGTGGGGCGGGGCGGCCCCCATAGACAAATGTAATCAAATGTAATCAAACATAAAAAACGGGGGGAATAATTAAATAGATAATTACAAAATTATATTCATATCTAGAAGAGGGAGGGCGTGTCAATTGAAGTGCTAATTAATCCAGAGAGAGAGGAATTAATCACGCGATTAATTACTCAATATTAATCATGCTTTAACTAGAGGCTTAGCAGAGAGCGAGCCTGATGAATACGAAACCTTAATATATCCTGTGTATTACACCTGTGTGGTACACCTTCTGGAACCTGTGTATTACACCTGTGTGGTACACCTTCAGGAACCTGTGTATTACACCTGTGTGGTATACCTTCAGGAACCTGTGTATTGCATCTGTGTGGTACACCTTCAGGAACCTGTGTATTACACCTGTGTGGTATACCTTCAGGAACCTGTGTATTACACCTGTGTGGTATACCTTCAGGAACCTGTGTATTGCACCTGTGTATTGCATCTGTGTGGTACACCTTCAGGAACCTGTGTATTACACCTGTGTGGTATACCTTCTGGAACCTGTGTATTACACCTGTGTGGTACACCTTCAGGAACCTGTGTATTGCACCTGTGTGGTACACCTTCAGGAACCTGTGTATTACACCTGTGTGGTACACCTTCAGGAACCTGTGTATTGCACCTGTGTGGTACACCTTCAGGAACCTGTGTATTGCACCTGTGTGGTACACCTTCAGGAACCTGTGTATTGCATCTGTGTGGTACACCTTCAGGGACCTGTGTATTGCATCTGTGTGGTACACCTTCAGGGACCTGTGTATTGCATCTGTGTGGTATACCTTCAGGAACCTGTGTATTGCACCTGTGTGGTACACCTTCAGGAACCTGTGTATTGCATCTGTGTGGTATACCTTCAGGGACCTGTGTATTGCATCTGTGTGGTACACCTTCTGGAACCTGTGTATTACACCTGTGTGGTACACCTTCAGGAACCTGTGTATTACACCTGTGTGGTACACCTTCAGGGACCTGTGTATTGCATCTGTGTGGTATACCTTCAGGAACCTGTGTATTACACCTGTGTGGTATACCTTCAGGAACCTGTGTATTGCATCTGTGTGGTACACCTTCAGGAACCTGTGTATTGCATCTGTGTGGTACACCTTCAGGAACCTGTGTATTGCATCTGTGTGGTACACCTTCAGGAACCTGTGTATTGCATCTGTGTGGTACACCTTCTGGAACCTGTGTATTACACCTGTGTGGTACACCTTCAGGAACCTGTGTATTACACCTGTGTGGTATACCTTCTGGAACCTGTGTATTACACCCTGTGTGGTATACCCCAGGAACCTGTGTATTACACCCTGTGTGAGACCATACTACCCAGGTACCATTTCATCATACCATCTTGGCACCTGCATTCCTCATTCAACCTCACAACAACAATAACCAAAATTATAATTAAAAATCATAAATTTTAATTATAAATTTTCTTAAAAAATAATTTTTCTTATATAAATATTCTTATAATTTTCTATCAACTGGAAATGAAATTTCTCTCGATGGTAATTAAGATCACAATTTTTTCTTCGTGTGTCAAGTCGTTTATATATATAAATTTAAATTTTTTTTTTTTTTTTTTGTGTTGTTGAAGAAAAATGAATCACATGTGATATTTGCAAACGTCAGTTCCCCTGCCATTATCAGTTATTCGTAAATGATAATAATGATAATAATAATAATAATAATTATGCATTAAAAAAAAGGAGAGAGAGAGAGAGAGAGAGAGAGAGAGAGAGAGGAGAGAGAGAGAGAGAGAGAGAGAGAGAGAAGGAGGGAGAGAGAGAGAGAGAAAGAGAGAGAGAGAGAGAGAGAGAGAAGAGAGAGAGAGAGAGAGAGAAGGAGAGAGAGAGAGAGAGAGAGAGAGAGAGAGAGAAGGAGAGAGAGAGAGAGAGAGAGAGAGAGAGAGAGAGAGAGAGAGAGAGAGAGAGAGAGAGAGAGAGAGAGAGAGAGAGAGAGAGAGACGTGGGGTAAGGGGGGGGGGTTGGTTGGGGGGTTTTGAGGAGGAGGGAGAGGGAGGGGAGGGGGAGGGGAGGGGAGGGTGTAGGGATGGGGGGGAGGGAGGGAGGGGGGGGATTAGTCACATGATGACTGGCGTCGAGCGATCAATCATATGTGGTTGATCACTGTAATTCGAGCAATTTGCTCAGGTCGGCTGTGATGGATTAATTATATATATATTACACACACACGGCACGAGAGAGGGAGGGAGAGAGAGAGAGAGAGAAGAGAGAGAGAGAGAGAGAGAGAGAGAGAGAGAGAGAGAGAGAGAGAGAGAGGCAAGAATGAGGATACGACCCTTGAGCGCGCCACAGGGCGTAACCCACGCCCTTTCCCCCCCTCCCCTTCTTCCCCCCTCCCCGCCCCCCTACACATGGCGGCCCCAGTACAACAACATCCTGGCGAAGGTGACATGCTACACAAGGGCGGACTGCTCCTGCCGGGGGGGGGGGGGGCGGCGCCTGAGGGAGAAAACGCGAGCGATGGATGGCGGCGATCCCCGAGAGAAAACGGGAGACCGTCCCCCTGGGCTGGCCGGGTCGTGAGAGAGAGAGAAAACGGGAAACGACCGATGGAAGAAAACGAGAGCACATCCCCTGGCTGGATCTTACGAGAGAAAACGGGAAACGACTGATGGAAGAAAACGAGAGCCCATCCCCTGGCTAGGTCTTACGAGAGAAAACGCGAAACGACTGATGGAAGAAAACGAGAACCATCCTCCGGCGGGATCTTAGAAAACGCGAAACGATTGCGTACCGACTATTCATGAAAGAAAACGAGGGACCATTCTCTGACCGGATCAAAGAAAACGTAATACGATCTCGAAACGATCTTCCACGAAAGAAAACGAGAGGCATTCTCAAGTTGGACCTTAGACACTAAAAAAAATACCGCGAATATCTGTAACGATATTCAGACGATATTCGCAAGACAATAAGGGCCAATCTGTGGCTGGAAAGGAGAGAGAAAACGCCATTACCGTCCCGAACTTAGAAAGAAAACGAGAACAGCCGAGGAAGCGAATATTGCGACAATCTTCGGAGAGAAAACGAGAATATTTGTCGTGCAAGATCTTTGATAGAGAGGACTAAGAATATCGGGACAATCCTTCGAAGAAAACGGAGGGCATTGAGCGGATGGATATTTAGAATACATATCGTGAATATCATAATGATCTTCAAAAGAAAACGGGGCAACTGTAAAAAAAAAAAGTTATAAAAGAAAACGGACAAAATTAAGGCCATTTTAGTAAAAAAAATTAAAGGAAAACGGACCAAAAAATAACGCGAGGGTCTCGGGGAAAGAAAATGGAAGGTGGTATTATGTGGCTGGACATAGGACAGAGAAAACGGCGAGGAATTTTGAGAGGAGAAAACGAGACGAGGGCATCTGTGTGATGAGATACCTAGAAGGAAAACGGAGTCCCCGGTCCGTGCGGTCGCAAATATACCACAGGGAAAATGGGTTTCCCTTGCGTCCATTTTCTTTTTTGATCCTCTGTCCCACAGGGTGGGTCAGGGGGCGGGCCAGGCCCCGTGGGGGACCCCAGTCCAGGGAATATTCCCCACAAGAGGTGCATTCAGCCCCGGGCAGGAGTGGCGTGCAGGGGACACCGCTCTCCGCGCCTGGGGGGGCGCGCGCGAGGGCGTGGGGGGCGTGAGAGGCATTTACAATGAACGTGGGAGAACCAGCCTCAGTGGAAATGCTGTGTGTGTGTGTGTATGTGTGTGTGTAGAGGTCGCATGAATGCAGGAATTTAGGGTGGCGAGTGAAAAAGTAAAAACTGCATTTGGAACCATGAATGCCCACGTTCAACACAGCGAGGGAAGGAGACAGGGAGGGAAGTTGGGAGGAAAGGAGGGAGGGAGGGAAGGAGGGATGGAAGGAAGGAGGGAGGGTTGTGGTGGAGGATGTGTATGGTCAGGTCTGTGCGCGCCTAGTCCATTCAGACGCCAGGGCTGGGGAAAAAAAAAAAAAATTCAAAAGGGGGGGCCTGCTTTTCGGACGCCTGGAAACATCAATGGAATGCAGAACAATTGGGTCCTGGAACCCAAAGAATCTGTACTTTCCAATTGGGTCCTGGAACCCAAAGAATCTGTACTTTCCAATTGGGTCCTGGAACCCAAAGAAGCTGTACTTTCCAATTGGGTCAGAGACCAGAGCGTCTTCTTGGGTGTGGTGGAACGCTCTTCGTTCGTTTTCTCTCACCGAACACATCTCCTGGCTTGCTGGATCAGCCAAACACGAAGGAGCAGCCAGCATTCTCCCTCAGCGCCTCAACATAGCTGTCCCAAGAACGTAAATCAATAATAGATGTTCACGTCCCCTTTTCGAAGAATTGGAGGAACATAAGAACACGTGATTTACGCCTTTTTCATCCTGAAGTCTTCCTGATACATTCGATAATTTTCCTTAATAAAAAGAATATATCAAAAAAAAAAAAAAGGGTGGTAAGGGAAGAATCCAATCTCAAAACAATATTCAAAGAAAAAAATTCTAATCATATGTTTTTGAGGTTCTGTGCTCTCTCTCTCTCTCTCTCTCTCCTCTCTCTCTCTCTCTCTCTCTCTCTCTCTCTCTCTCTATATATATATATATATATATATATATATGCAAATGAATCACACACAAAAACATCTGATTGAGGAACATGCTGGCATTAATCACAATGAAAACGGAACGTGGAGATCCCGAGCGCTTTGGTCGTCACTCACATCTTCAGACACACAAGATGTCATCATCATCATGTTTGCAGCCATTAAGACGTAAATCACCACGAGGGAGCGCTCGCATCTTGGCGCCTCTCTCCGCTTGTGGCTAATGTACAGTGTGGTGGAAGGAAGAGGACGCCAGGCGCTGCTGCTAGTGTGGCTGAGGGTGGAGGCTTGAGACGCCCCCTGATCACCCTTGTGTCAAATTGGCCAGGTGGAGGCATGAGACGCCCCCTGACCTCCCTTGTGTCAAATTGGCCAGGTGGAGGCATGAGACGCCCCCTGATCACCCTTGTGTCAAACTGGCCGGGTGGAGGCATGAGACGCCCCCTGACCTCCCTTGTGTCAAATTGACCAGGTTGAAGCATGAGACGCCCCCTGATCACCCTTGTGTCAAATTGGCCAGGTTGAAGCATGAGACGCCCCCTGACCTCCCTTGTGTCAAACTGGCCGGGTGGAGGCATGAGACGCCCCCCTGACCCCCTTGTGGTCAAATTGACCAGGTTGAAGCATGAGACGCCCCCTGACCTCCCTTGTGGTCAAATTGGCCAGGTTTGAAGCATTGTAGACGGCCCCCTGACCTCCCTTGTGTCAAACTGGCCGGGTGGAGGCATGAGACGCCCCCTGACCTCCCTTGTGTCAAATTGACCAGGTTGAAGCATGAGACGCCCCCTGACCTCCCTTGTGTCAAATTGGCCAGGTTGAAGCATGAGACGCCCCTGACCTCCCTTGTGTCAAACTGGCCGGGTGGAGGCATGAGACGCCCCCTGACCTCCCTTGTGTCAAATTGACCAGGTTGAAGCATGAGAGCGCCCCCTGACCTCCCTTGTGTCAAATTGACCAGGTTGAAGCATGAGACCGCCCCCCTGACCTCCCTTGTGTCAAACTGGCCGGGTGGAGGCATGAGACGCCCCCTGACCTCCCTTGTGTCAAATTGACCAGGTTGAAGCATGAGACGCCCCCTGACCTCCCTTGTGTCAAACTGGCCGGGTGGAGGCATGAGACGCCCCCTGACCTCCCTTGTGTCAAATTGACCAGGTTGAAGCATGAGACGCCCCCTGACCTCCCTTGTGTCAAATTGACCAGGTTGAAGCATGAGACGCCCCCTGACCTCCCTTGTGTCAAATTGACCAGGTTGAAGCATGAGACGCCCCCTAGACCTCCCTTGTGTCAAATTGGCCAGGTTGGGAAGCATGAGACGCCCCCTGACCTCCCTTGTGTCAAATTGACCAGGTTGAAGCATGAGACGCCCCCTGACCTCCCTTGTGTCAAATTGACCAGGTTGAAGCATGAGACGCCCCCTGACCTCCCTTGTGTCAGCCTAACTTGGCTAGGGGAGGGGGGGGGGTGTTTAGGAGACCCCCCCTCCCTCCAACACGGAGAT
>NC_092269.1:8961727-8964227 GCF_036320965.1 Panulirus ornatus
ACCGTCGTGTTCAAGGGTCGTACAGTCGTGTTCAAGGATCGCACCGTCGTGTTCAAGGGTCGCACGGTCGTGTTTCAAGGCTCGTAACGCCCTTGCTCACGTGTTCTGTTGCCGTGCTTATGGGTCGTACCGTCGTGTTCAAAGGGGTCGAACTGTCGTCGTCGTCCTCAAATAAAGGAGAAAAATCGACCCATCTTCCAGACGACGGACGGCGACCATATAGGTCGGCGACTCACTGATATATTGTCTACGAGTAATTTCCAGCACCGTGCTTGGCTCAGATGTCAACAATGTTCCCAGTGTGGACACCTCCAATTCCGGCACAGCTCACATTCAACAGACGACTGGGACCGCGGCTCCAGACACTACTGGAAGGTAGGAGAGAGGAGAGAGAGAGGAGAGAGAGAGAGAGAGAGAGAGAGAGAGAGAGAGAGAGAGAGAGAGAGAGAGAGGAGAGAGAGTCAGTCAGATGGGGTGGCAAAGTCTTCAAGGGAATGGCTCCTCAACATCACGCCTTTTTTTATGCCATGTCCCCCAGGCGCTTTCCTCTGTTAAGACGAAGTTGCAAACCATCTTGGTGGTGGGTGGGGACGTGCTCTGAGTCTTCAGTCATACCTGGAACTTGACGTGACTGGAAGAAGGTTGTGGATGACTTATGGACTATTTTTTCCTCCCTAATTTAGTGGCTCTTTGGATGATGCTATTTCACACCAAGTACTGTCTGAGTTAGATAAGTTTTCCCTAATCACTGAGCACATATCGCTTTCTATCGGCTACTTCACGTTTCCTCGCCCCCCATCTACCACCCAGAGAAATCTTTCGTACTTCCCATGTTCTTTGGAATGCCTACAGCCAAACCCCGAAGTCCTTCCATGGCTATTCCTTTTACCCTCAGTCTTTGAGGACCGCGCCATCGAGTTAGTCCGCGGTGTTTTGTTCCAGCATCTTGAAAACGTAAGCTGTAAATAAATCACGTCTGGAGTAGCAGACGAGAGAAAATTACATTTCTGTGGGTACGATCCTGGAGTGGGAGCACCACCTGGAAGGTTGGTGAGGGAGGGAGGCGACCCGATGTCTCTCCACGCCGGCCTCAAACAAAGAGGGATGTTAACTGGAGGAGAAGACGTTCCAGCAACAACAGAAGACGTTCCAGGAAGGAAAAAGAGACATTCCAGCAGCAATAAGGAGACGTTCCAGCAACAACAGAAGAAGATCCAAGAACAACAGAAGACGTTCCAGGAACAACTGAAGACGTTCCAGGAAGAAAAAGGAAACATTCCAGCAGCAACAAGAAGACGTTCCAGGAAGAAAAAGGAGACGTTCCAGCAGCAACAAGAGACGTTCCAGGAACAAAAAAGGAGACGTTCCAGCAACAACAAGAGACGTTCCAGGAACAAAAAAGGAGACGTACCAGCAACAAGAGACGTTCAAGGAACAAAAAAGGAGACGTTCGACAACAAACGTTCGAAAAAAAGAGAGTTCAGCACAACAAAAGCGTTCCCGGAAAAGAGACTCCACAACAACACTACGAGACAGTCCTAAACAGCTCAGGAACAAAAAGGAGACGTTCCAGCAACAACAAGAAGACGTTCCGGGAAGAAAAAGGAGACGTTCCATGCAGAAAAAAAGACGTTCAGAACAAAAGGGAGTTCCAGCACACAAGAGGACGTTCCCGAACAAAAAGGAGACGTACCAGCAACAACAAGAGACGTTCCAGGAACAAAAAAGGAGACGTACCAGCAACAGGAAGAGGCTCCAGGACCCACAAGGGGATGTCTCAACAAGAAGAAGAAGAAGAAGAAGAGAATCCCAAGACCACCTCATCACCTGGAGAGACCGAGCATCTGGCCTGGGAGGGCAACACCCTCACTGTATCATCTCTCTCTCTCTCTCTCTCTCTCCTCTCTCTCTCTCTCTCTCTCTCTCTCTCTCTCTCTCTCACCACTCTCCCATTCTTGTCTATCGTGTTTTTCCCAGCTACACACACACACACACTCACACACACACACACACACACACACTCACACACACACACACACACACACTTAACCAAGACGAGGCACAACACGCGCGTACAGTGTGCGATGCGGGCGAAAGATCGGGCAAGGTGAACCTCCGATTCATAGGTGACACAGAATGTCACCAGGGGCATAGTATTGAGGTCTGTGTAAACAGAAACCAGGACCCCTGAGTAAACAGAAACCAGGACCCCTGAGTAAACAGAAACCAGGGCCCTTGTGTAAACAGAAACCAGGGCTCCTGTGTAATCAGAAACCAGGACCTATGTGTAAACAGAAACCAGGGCCCCTGTGTAAACAGAAACCAGGGCTCCTGTGTAAACAGAAACCAGGACCCCTGTGTAAACAGAAACCAGGACCCTGATTATTCCAGATCTGTGTACATAGAAACCAGGACCCCTGAGTAAATAGAAACAAGGGCTCCTGCGTAAACAGAAACCAGGGCCCCTGTGCAAATAAAAACCAATGACCCTGTGTAAATA
>NC_092269.1:8969227-8974227 GCF_036320965.1 Panulirus ornatus
ATATATAATCCGAAGGCGTTTGAGAAGACGAATTAAATCCTCATACCATCTGTAATCATGTCTGATCCTTAAGTGAACGGCAAGGGGGTCAGGAGCCTATGTGAACGGCGGGGGCAAATCAGGGACCTATGTGAACGTCGAGGAAGATCTGAAGACTATGTGAACGGCGCAGGAGATAACCCAAGACCCATGTGAACAATGGAAGATGATCCACGCGCATGGCAGCATGACAGCTCATGGTTATTCAGAAACTCACATGACGAACAGGTGAAACCAGAAACCGCAGTAATGTTAAGCCACAACTGTAAATGGTCATAATGATAATGATAATGATAATGATAATGCAGTCTACAATCATTTATCAGAGGTTCAAGCCATTACTCCTGTAGTGACCTTTAAACAGACAGGTACCTAAGCTTTCCTGTACACAGACAGGTACCTAAGTTTTCCTGTATACAGACAGGTACCTAAGCTTTCATGTACACAGACAGGTACCTAAGCTTTCATGTACACAGACAGGTACCTAAGCTTTCCTGTACACAGACAGGTACCTAAGCTTTCCTGTACACAGACAGGTACCTAAGCTTTCCTGTACACGGACAGGTACCTAAGTTTTCCTGTACACAGACTGGTACCTAAGCTTTCCTGTACACAGACTGGTACCTAAGCTTTTCCTGTATACAGACAGGTACCTAAGCTTTCCTGTACACAGACAGGTACCTAAGTTTTCTGTACACAGACAGGTACCTAAGCTTTCCTGTACACAGACTGGTACCTAAGCTTTCCTGTACACGGACAGGTACCTAAGTTTTCCTGTACACAGACTGGTACCTAAGCTTTCCTGTACACAGACAGGTACCTAAGCTTTCCTGTACACGGACAGGTACCTAAGTTTTCCTGTACACAGACTGGTACCTAAGCTTTCCTGTACACAGACTGGTACCTAAGCTTTCCTGTATACAGACAGGTACCTAAGCTTTCCTGTACACAGACAGGTACCTAAGCTTTCATGTACACAGACAGGTACCTAAGCTTTCCTGTACACAGACTGGTACCTAAGCTTTCCTGTACACAGACTGGTACCTAAGCTTTCCTGTATACAGACAGGTACCTAAGCTTTCCTGTACACAGACTGGTACCTAAGCTTTCATGTACACAGACTGGTACCTAAGCTTTCCTGTACACAGACAGATACCTAAGCTTTCCTGTACACAGACTAGTACCTTAGCTTTCATGTACACAGACAGGTACCTAAGCTTTCCTGTACACAGACTGGTACCTAAGCTTTCCTGTACACAGACAGGTACCTAAGCTTTCATGTACACAGACTGGTACCTAAGCTTTCCTATACACAGACTCGTACCTAAGCTTTCCTGTACACAGACTGGTACCTAAGCTTTCCTATACATAGACAGGTACCTAAGCTTTCCTGTACACAGACAGGTACGTAAGCTTTCCTATGCACAGAAGACTGACGAACGGCAACCACCCCCAGCTAACAACATCCCCAGCGTGACCAAGTCAGACGAACGCACCTCACGTGCCTCCACACACACACACACACACACACACACTTGATCGCCAGATACCTGACAGTCCATCCTAATCCAGGAAGTCTTTGATTCTCCTCCAGGCAGGCCCCCAGCCAGCCAGGCCCCAGCCAGCCATCATCATCATCATCTAGGCCCTCCAGACTCAAGGAGAGAGAGAGAGAGAGAGAGAGAGAGAGAGAGAGAGAGAGAGAGAGAGAGAGAGAGAGAGAGAGAGAGAGAGAGAGAGAGAGAGAGAGCCTCCCGATCCACAGCATCATTAGCAAGTCGCATGTCGACGGACCTGGGAGTTTCGTGAAAGGATTTCGTAAGTAGACTGCTTCGTGAAGGGATTCGTAACTAGACGCTTCGTGAAGGGAATCGTACACTGTTTCGTGGAGGGATTCGTAAGTAGACTGTTTCGTGAAGGATTCGTAATGGACTGTTTCATATCACTATAGTATCGAGAGAGCTTCTTTCATACACGTGTTGATGATTTGTTGGACGAGGTCTCCACCAGTCCCAGCTGGTATCCCAGAACCAGGTCCATACACGACCAGCTGGGACGGGCCGTCGACCAGTCCCAGCTGGTATCCCAGAGCCAGGTCCCTACCCAACCAGCTGGGACGAGGTCTGCCCCAGTACCACCTAGTATCCCAGAGCCAGGTCCATACACGTCCCTGATGATTGGGACGACCCGTCCACACCAATCAATTCCAATCAGTAATTGTACAGAATATAAATCCTGAAAAAAACACACATATATATATATTTTTTTTGCCTCTCTTATATTGGAGGCTCCAGCCACAGATAAAAGTCCACATTGAGACGAGACCTTAATTGGAGAGGGGCGAAGGGAGGGACAAGCAAGAGGAAGAATAATGTCCAAAGAGTTTTGTAGGAAGTTGGGTTAAAGAAGAACCCCTCGACAGCAAACCCTATACGACTTAGTCCCTGTGGAGTATTTGAATGGTATTCTGATGCCTCGTTAAGAGTTGAATTCCATCCATGTCTTACCAACGTGGACATTAGACGCTACTACACATCTGGCGTCTCCCAGTACAGGCTACGGTGATATCAGAGATAAAGTTTATCTGTTAATCTTATCTCTCTCTCTCTCTCTCTCTCTCTCTCTCTCTCTCTCTCTCTCTCTCTCTCTCTCTCTCTCTTCCTCCTACCACTCCTTCCTGATGCTCCAGCGGTCTCTTCCATCCTCCCTCTCTTCTTAGTTACTGGAAAAAGGAGATCTTTTAATCCATGCAGTCGTCCATCTCCTCCTCCTTTCCCCCACACGCGTCGGACGGAGCTGACACAGTCAGTAGACAGCCACTGGAAGGGACCGGCTGTCGTCACCACGAGCATACGAAAGCTTCGCGTTAACCTAAATGCGTTCCAGGAACTCTCTGTCATCTTCCAGCTCCGCCTTGGCTTCAGGACCGGGATGGCCTTATGGACTGGTGTGGGGTCAGTTTCCAGCTTCGGCTGCCTTTAGCAACACATGCCTGAAGTCCTTCCAGGAACCACTGCCTCCTAACGAGCCCCCCAGCTCATTAAGGAGACTGGTAGAAGACGCCATCAGCTTTTGAGGAGAACCAACCCTTCGTCCAGCCAATCTGGAAGTGGCTCAGGACGCGAGGGTCAGAGGTCACTCACCACAACCTGACCTCACTAACTACTTAATTATCCCTCAGACAACACAATCCCTCCAAGCCAGTATCGTGTGGGCATCAACCCAGCTACTCAAGTTTTCCACCAACGTTTTCTCCCATGATAAGAAAAAAAAAAGAAGAAAATATCTCTTGAATCAAACTAAATCAAAAGTGACTTTTCCACGCCTGCCAGGATCTCATACTCGAAGGCATCTCATAAAACCAGAGGTTCCTCTGCAGAAGAATGGACGCTGAGGACATATTAGACCATCATTGCTTCCATAAGTCTGGAAAGGTAGTTTCAGTACAGCAGTCTCTCACACTAAGACAATAATAACATGAGGGATACAGCGATCCATCCCAGAGACCTCACTAGAAGACCCGTATGGCCTCTGGTGTCTCTGTGGCCCTTGAAGAACCTTTCATAACCACACGTAGGATCATCGTCGCCAAAGACCATCCAGGTCGATGGGGGTCTGCTCAACGACCAGACCCCACACCATCCCAAACGTCGCTCGTATATGGTCTGTTTGCCCACGATGTTGCCACCCAGCAACACTTCCTGACCTCCTGCATGAACACTGCTTTTCCAGCACCGTCGAGGAAGAAGAGGAACTGGATTGCTGGCCCCACACACACACACACACACACACACACACACACACACACACACATATATATATATATATATATATATATATATATATATATATATAAATCCCCCTGACCTTTGCCTGAGACGGAAGTCAATCTTGAAAACCAACTCACGTTTCCAGACCTGACCTTCCTCCTGGTGTCCGCTGCCCTGAGGCTTTGGCTCGTAACAATACAGGGCTTTCCAGTGTGTGTGTGTGTGTGTGTGTGTGTGTGTGTGTGGTGTGTGTGTGTGTGTGTGTGTGTGAGTGGTGTGTGTGTGTGTGTGTGTGTGTGTGTGTTTGTGTGTGTGTGTGTGTTGTGTGTGTGTGTGTGTGTGTTGTGAGTGTATGTGTGTGTGTGTGTGTGGTGTGTGTGTGTGTGTGTGTGTGTGTGTGTGTGTGTGTGTGTGTGTGTGTGTGTGTGTGTTAGGTCACGGATCCAGTCCTGTGTGTGGTTTTCCAGGGGGGAAAAAAAAATAGGTGAGGCGTGGCCCCACGTCCGTTGCTGGGTGCAGCCGCCGTGTGTCGCTACGTTTCCAGCGTGCGTCCTCGCAGAGAGAGAGAGAGAGAGAGAGAGAGAGAAGAGAGAGAGAGAGAGAGAGAGAGAGAGAGAGGGTAGTCGAGGAGGAGGAGGAGGAGGTGATGGTGTTGGAGGGTCGGGTGGGATGGGCGGCCGCTCGGTGCTGTGGTACGTGCCAGCGACAGCAAATTGCAGGTCGAAAGGTCGGCCGGGAACCTGACAAGTTTCTCCTCCACACACTCCCTCCGCTCCCTCCACGCCCCTCGCCGGAACCTCTCCTCCTCCCGACCCTCCCCTCCCTCCCGCCTTCCCTCCTCCACCTCCCTCCCTCCGACTCCCCCCTCCTCCCTCCCTCCTCCCCTCCCCCCCTCCCTCCCTCCGACCCTCCCTCCCCCCTCCCTCCCTCCCTGCCTTCCTTTCCTCCCCCACGACCCCTCCCCCCTCCCTCCCTCCCTCCCACCCTCCCTCCCTCCCCGACCACATCCAGACCCCCCTTCCCCCACTCCTCTCCCTCGACCCAACACAGACCCCCCTCCCCCCTCCCTCCCTCCCTCCCTCCCTCCCTCCCTCTCTCCCTCCCTCGACCACAACACAGACCCCCCTCCTCCTCACTCCTCTCCTCGACCACAACACAGACCCCCCCTCCCTCATCCCCCCAGTTATAGAG
>NC_092269.1:8979227-8981727 GCF_036320965.1 Panulirus ornatus
GAAAGTCGAAGGCCTCCTGGTAATACCCATGGAAGACGAGGGATAACTCATCCAAGAAACATTCCAAACACTCCAGTGTCTGTTGACACAACAGAAAATGAGAAGCGATTATAATTCACCCACCCAAGACTGTGCAAGAATATTTCGAAAGATCGATACACATTTGAGCATTTCCAGACTTCTTTATGCCTCAGAACAGCTGCTGAAAATAACATCCAATGCTAAAAGGAAGAAATGGCCATGATCTGCCACCAAAACCCTGACACATCCATCGGCGTTGACCCAGTGACTTGGAAAAGAGAATTTGCATATTCATAAACCTGTATACCACTGTTGCCCATGTACCATCCTTATGCTAACCTGTGTGACCCAGATGTACTGGAAAGCCCACAGCCTTTTTCCAGACTTAAAACTTAACAAGGATGTGTCTGAAGAGCTATTCCTAGCTAACACAGAGACGTAAAATACATCAGGTGAAGGTGTTTTGAAATGCTACCGCTTCCTGCGTTGATGGTAAGGACGTATTACCAAATAACAAACAAAATCTCGTATCCAGTCAAGGACTGGAGAGTGTAGGAACCTTTGTCAAACACCAATGTACGATTTACCTTCCGTTCAACAAGTGTTCAAACTAAATGATGTGAACGCGACTGCCCGGAGAACTCATTGTATGTGTTCTGCGAGTTCACATCAGGCTACTAGAACATCTGTTGGGTTCTGCAGGTTCGCATCACACGACTGGAAAACATCTGTTGGGTTCTGGAAGTTCACATCACACGACTGGAAAACATCTGTTGGGTTCTGGAAGTTCACATAACACGACTGGAAAACATCTGTTGGGTTCTGGAAGTTCACATCACACGACTGGAAAACATCTGTTGGGTTCTGGAAGTTCACATAACACGACTGGAAAACATCTGTTGGGTTCTGCAAGTTCACATAACACTACTGGAAAACATCTGTTGGGTTCTGCAGTTCACATAACACGACTGGAAAACATCTGTTGGGTTCTGGAAGTTCACATCCCATTACTGGAAAACATCTGTTGGGTTCTGGAACATGTGTTGGCCCTCTATGTGAGACAGTGAGTTCTGTATTCCAGTCCTGGTTTTTGAGACACCTTCCCATGTCTCTCCCACCATACCTCGACCCTCGCAAATTTCTTCATTCCACACAACGAATATATATGAAAAAAAAAATGATAAACTCCGAAATCGAACATAGCCCAAGATCGGACATAACTCCGAAATCCGGACATAAACTCCCAGATCGGACATAAACTCCCGAAATCCGGACATAAGCTCCCAAAATCCGGACATAAACTCCCGAAATCCGGACATAAACTCCCGAAATCCGGACATAAACTCCCGAAATCCGGACATAAACTCCCGAAATCCGGACATAAACTCCCGAAATCCGAACATAAGCTCCCAAAATCCGGACATAAGCTCCCGAAATCCGAACATAAGCTCCAAAGATCCGGACATAAACTCCCGAAATCCGGACATAAACTCCCAGATCCGGACATAAACTCCCGAAATCCGGACATAAACTCCCGAAATCCGGACATAAGCTCCCAAGATCCGGACATAAACTCCCGAAATCCGAACATACTATGAAATTATTATCCATTTGCTTTCTAATGGATTTTGCAGCACTATGAATAAATTTGCATACATTCCCGGTCTCAAAACGAAACCGAAAAGCCGGTCAGAACCTTTCGCCACGAGATAATTGAACTCTTGGCTTCTTGTGAGCGATAGATAAAGTAAAAGAGACTGATGTGAGCGATAGATAAAGAGATTGATGTAAGCGGTAGATATAGAGATTGATGTGGGCGATAGATAAAGATAGATAGATTGATTGATGTGAGCGATAGAAGATCAAGGATGGTTGAGACCAGAGACCTTATGGAAGGATGGTCGAGACCAGAGACCCTACGGAAGGATGGTTGAGACCAGAGACCTCATGGAAGGATGGTCGAGACCAGAGACCTCATGGAAGGATGGTCGAGACCACAGACCCTATGAAAGGATGGTTGAGACCAGAGACCTTATGGAAGGATGGTCGAGATCAGAGACCCTACGGAAGGATGGTCGAGACCAGAGACCTTATGGAAGGATGGCTGAGACCAGAGACCCTACGGAGGGATGGTTGAGACCAGAGACCTTATGGAAGGATGGTCGAGACCAGAGACCCTACGGAAGATGGTCCGAGACAAGACCCTACGAAGGATCGAGACCAAGACCTACGGAAGGATGGATTGGGACCATAGACTTTCTAATGGAGTGCGAGACTATGAACTACAAGTTTGAGCTAGAATCCCTTGAAGGATCGAGAACCAGAAACCATGGTCAGAATTTGCAGCACGAGAATGAACTCTTGGTTTTGTCGAGACCAAGATAAAGATTAGAAAGAGACCTATGGACGATGATACAAGATTATGAAGGATGGTCGAGCAGATAGAGATTAGACAGAGATTGAGATGGTGAGACAAGCC
>NC_092269.1:9001727-9054227 GCF_036320965.1 Panulirus ornatus
AAGTTGTAGAAAAAAAAAAAAGAAGTAGAGAAACATTTGGACTAACGACCACAATAAATTGTTCCGAAATAGAAAACTGGAGGAAAATGGGATGGAGGATATTGAACAGGATCGGAAGGATTTCCCATTTCCCTTTAAATGGGGTTTAAATGGGGGTTTAAAGTCCGACAAGAACTTTATGGAATGGATAACATTTAAATTAAAAGTGTCCAAAAAAAAAAAAGGATAAAACGTAAATGTCTCTTATTGGTGAAGGGGGAAAGGAATACCATCTCTCAATATTACTGACCAAACATTATGAAATATTCTCAATATTATGCGTTATAGGAACACCATCTCTCTATATCGCTGACCAAAGATTATGAAATATTCTCAATATTATGCGTTCAAGGAACACCATCTCTCTATATCGCTGACCAAAGATTATGAAATATTCTCAATATTATGCGTTCAAGGAACACCATCTCTCAATATCGCTCACCAAAGATTATGAAATATTCTTAATGTGTTTTTCACACAGTACGAAACCAGACCAGTCGGGCCCCACGCTTGGCGTGATGAACGCCATCTGTAAAGAGCTGGTCTATGATTCAAGTCGGAGGCTAAAAGCTCAGAGTCCAATCCCTTATGCCTGAAGCTGCCGGCGGGAAATGATGAGGGCGATTTCAAACTTTGTTCCTATGGTTTGGCATGGTCCATATATGCCACCATTGGAAATCCCCCTCTCTCAGGTCATGAGATGTGATAGCAAGAGGATCGAGCTCACGAACCATTGGTTGGTCTTAGATGGACACCTATTTGTCACCTTGTGGCTCATCGGTTTGCATACCGGCGTGCCACGCGGGAGTGTTGGGGTTCGAATCCTCGACGCTTAGAGGTATATCGTTATAATCTATCCCAAGCGTCCAGAGAGTGATGAAGAGATAAGAAACCACCAGATAAGCTGATATGAAGCAAGTTGAGGAAGATTTTAAAGGAAGAGCGAAGATGGGACACGGGGAAAGAATGTCCTCCCCGACATGTCTGTTTAAGCTGTCACCAATACCTCATGTGGCAGGACGAAGGCTTGACAATCGACATTGTACAAGCCATGTCGCCAAGCCATTACGTCAAAAGGATTGTTACTGTAAAGGAGGCGAGTTCTGCGCTGGTCAGCATCATACATGGTGAAGGAGATGTACAGTAACATCTCCAGCTGACCTTACAGAGAGAAACCTCATAAAGATCTGGTAGAGGAAGTACAGAAGAAGGAGGTAAGTAGGGAAACTGAAATAGAGATATCTGCTTCACTAGAAGTGGGCAGAGGCTATTTCAGTTGCCCATAAAGGACAAACGAAGAGTAAGGGGAAAGTTTGATCATAGGGATGTTGGGAAGTATTTTTAAGGTTTAATGGATGGTGGAGGAATGGCTTAAGCCAAGTGCCGACACTCATATGGTGATGGGAGACAGAAAACTTTACAAAGATGAAAATGAAGTTTAAGAGCTGGGGTCCCCCATGAGGGTTGAACGCCCTCCCTCTACAGTGCAAATGGGTGATTGGAAATAGATTACACACACACACACACACACACACAAACTAACACTATACATATAGTTAAAATACAGATAGGTAATTACACACACACACACAGACAAACACACACACACACACACACACACACACACACACACATATATATATATATATATATATATATATATATATATATATATATATATATATATATATATATATATATATATATATATTCCTTTCTTCCTGCATGCATACGTATGCATGTTCATGAATCCGTTACGGATGCAAATACACCTTTCCCATGCGGACGGCCGTGGAGGTGCATACGTCACGGGTTATCACACAGACACACGAACAGACCAAGGGTTAGAAAAAAAGAAAAAAAGAGGAAAAAGGGGGGTTAAAAAGAAAGGGGGGTTCTGTACGATTCATGGATATGGTGTGTTGGACATGGGAGCTAATAAAACCCTAAGGTGTACCCACGTCGAGATAAACCAGTGGATTAAACCTAAACCGAACACACAGGGACGTGTCCTTTTGGCTGGAAAGGGAAGTGAAAGAAGTGTGTCATCAAAGCCATCTGGAATCGTAATTCTTCCCTCCATTTTTTCTTTCATTCTTGCCTTGTCTTTCCCAGCCTTGCCAAAGGCAGCCATGAGAGCGGATCTTTCGGAAGAGAGAGAGAGAGAGAGAGAGAGAGAGAGAGAGAGAGAGAGAGAGAGAGAGAGAGAGAGAGAGTCTACGCGTTGGTTCCCCTTCCTCTGTTACCCAACGGCAACACAAACAGAGGAGCGAGGACCTCCAACGGCTCCCTGTTCCCCGTCCCACACAGTCGCCCTTGACGGAGCGTTCGACTCACTCCTATCCCCAGGGACAGGGACCTCCTATCCCCAGGGACAGGGACCTCCTATCCCAAGGGATAGGGACCTCCTATCCCAAGGAATAGGGACCTCTCATACCCATACAATCAAGGAGAGCGTGTCGAGTATGAGACACAATCCCGTCCCATCCTTTCCCATCCAGTGCATTGTAATGGGACGGCATCTCTTCCACTGAAGACCAGAACCATCTTGCCTGGACTTCGAGAGGGTGGTGAGTGGCCAGCTCGTCTCTGTAACTCGTCGTAACTCAACGCAGTGTCCAGACGTACGCCAGAAGTCTTACATGCCACGTCATTACGACCTCCCCTTCCATTCCCCTCCTCATTTCTAACTACTAATTAGTCCCTCATATCATCCACATAGAAGTGGTGTTCGTCTACCATCTCGTCTCTGTGTCCAGGGGGATCCTTCTATCTTTCTATATCTCTATATCTCTCTATATCTCTCTATATCTCTCTATATCTCTTCGCTGTATAGCTTCTGATGACCACAATGAAGGCATGTGTCGCCCAGATAATCATACGCTAAAACATGATAGAAATGTCAGTTTCTTCATGTCTTTATAGACGGCTAAGTGTTTCCTTCTTATCCCAGAAGCTCTGACCTCACTCCATCATGTTCCTCATACTCCATCATGTTCCTCGTACTCCATCATGTTCCTCACCAGTAGCCATCAATATATATATATATATATATATATATATATAATATAATATATATATATATATATATATAATATATATATTGGAAAGGATCACAGTTTTGCGCGTGATCAATTATGTTCCTATGAGTCCAAAGGAAAATGATACATGATAAGTTCCCAAGTGCACTTTCGTGTAATAAAGACGTCGCTAGGACGCCATATGGTATACATGCGATTGTCCAAGACAGACAACGAGCGTATCATAAACTGGATGCATCTATAAAGTGCCATGTACAAATTGTGATAAGTTTTATGTGCTCAAAGGGTTGTACCGTCGTGCTCAAAGGATCGTACCGTCGTGCTCAAAGGATCGTACCGTCGTGCTCAAAGGATCGTACCGTCGTGCTCAAAGTATCGTACCGTCGTGCTCAAAGTATCGTACCGTCGTGCTCAAAGCATTGTACCGTCGTGCCCCAGTGTTTGCACCACGGTGCATCAAGGGCGTACCCTCTTGTTTGAGAACTTAACAAAAACAACAAAAAAAAAACAATATGAACAAATACACACAAAGACACTGACAAAGACATTGAGTCCTTAACCATCTGAGCCCCAGGTCACGTTTGGAGGGGGGGCCCCGGGGGGGGGGGTATATGAGGTCAGGGTAGGGGGGTTTGAGGAGAGGGGGGGTCACGGGAGAGGCCATAATAGGGGGGGAGAGGGGGGGGGGTTAGAGGGGCGGGGGGGGGGAGAGAGAGAAGAGAAGGGGTCACGGGAGAAGGCCATAGCGTCCAGTGTGACCCCGAATGACCCAGAGAGAGAGAGAGAGAGAGAGAGAGAGAGAGAGAGAGAGAGAGAGAGAGAGAGAGAGAGAGAGAGAGAGAGAGAGATTAAGGGGGGGAGGGTCGTCAGACTTGTTAAGCGGGATGGCTGCGTGTCCCAGGGTAGTTTGGAGGAGGGGGACTGGGTAAAGGGGGGATGGGTGTTCCTTGACCCTCCCTCCTCCCTTCTTGACCCCGGCAAGGTCACCACCATTATCAGGTCATATCAGGTCATATCAGGTCGCCCTCTCGTGTGGTCGGGGGCAAGTGCCGGGCGCGCGCCCCACTCACACCCCGCTGCTGGCGACCAATATGTCCCCCACCCTGGGACATATTGTATCATCCAGGCACGACCAATATGTCCCCCACCTGGGACATAATGTATCATCCAGGCACGACCAATATGTCCCCCACCTGGGACATAATGTATCATCCAGGCACGACCAATATGTCCCCCACCTGGGACATATTGTATCATCCAGGCACGACCAATATGTCCCCCACCCTGGGACATAATGTATCATCCAGGCACGACCAATATGTCCCCCGCCTGGGACATAATGTATCATCCAGGCACGACCAATATGTCCCCCACCTGGGACATAATGCATCACCCAGGCACGACCAATATGTCCCCCACCTGGGACATAATGTATCATCCAGGCACGACCAATATGTCCCCCACCTGGGACATAATGTATCATCCAGGCACGACCAATATGTCCCCCACCCTGGGACATATTGTATCATCCAGGCACGACCAATATGTCCCCCACCCTGGGACATATTGTATCATCCAGGCACGACCAATATGTCCCCTACCTGGGACATAATGTATCATCCAGGCACGACCAATATGTCCCCCACCTGGGACATAATGTATCATCCAGGCACGACCAATATGTCTCCCACCCTGGGACATATTGTATCATCCAGGCACGACCAATATGTCCCCCACCTGGGACATATTGTATCATCCAGGCACGACCAATATGTCCCCCACCTGGGACATAATGTATCATCCAGGCACGACCAATATGTCCCCCACCCTGGGACATATTGTATCATCCAGGCACGACCAATATGTCCCCCGCCTGGGACATATTGTATCATCCAGGCACGACCAATATGTCCCCCACCTGGTACATAATGCATCACCCAGGCACGACCAATATGTTCTTAAGACTACAAGACTTGAGGAAGACATAGTCTCTCTGACGACAAGGTTCGAGGGACAGACAGACACACACACACACACACACACACACACACACCACTGGAACTTAAGGGCTAATATAACCTCCTTAGGGAAGAGGGTCGTAAGCCTCCCACAAGGTAATCTGCCAGACCTCCACCCCCACACCACCCCACACCACCCCACACCCCACACCCACCCAATACCCTCTTCACTCTCACTAATTGTCAGGAGCTGAGGGGGGTGTGTGGGGGGGAAGGGGGGGAAGGGGGGAATGGGGGTGGGGGGAATGGGGGTAGGGGAAAGGGGGAGGGGGAAAGGGGGGGGAGGGGGATGGCACGAGGAGTGCCGCTTCTCACGCTATGGGCCGGGCACCTTCCCACCCTTGGTCCAGGTGGTGTACCACCACCACCACCTGCAGGTGGTCAGTCAGGTGGAACCGATACCCGGTCTATATGGACACACTCTAGTTTAATTTTTCTCACTTCTTCTTCTTCCAGTAAGTTTCTCGCTTCCTCGATCATCCCAAGAATGAACGTCGCCCCGCCTGAAACTACACACCCCGAGGCATGTACGAGCCATACTTTCTCCTTCTGCGTCAGACTGAAACTACACACACCGAGGCATGTACGAGCCACACTTTCTCCTTCTGCGTCAGACTGAAACTACACACCCCGAGGCATGTACGAGCCACACTTTCTCCTCCTGCGTCAGACTGAAACTACACACACCGAGGCATGCACGATTCATACTTTCTCTTTCTGCTTTCCACACACCACATGCACCGTGAGCCATCATCTCTGTAGTACGTTTCTCTACTACTTTCTTTCTCAAACTTGCCAAACACAGCTATCGTACGATGGATATCTCTCTGCAACTTCATACTCTGACGAAATACAAGATCACATTTAATCTCTTCCCTCATCTCGAGAGCCGTCAGTGTACTTGACTCATAAAACCACCTCCCGTTACTCAAAATCTTGTTAAGAGTCTTTTTGTGAACGTAGATTTGAGGGACATTACTGAGACGCATGCCAATAAGAACACATATTCCAAACACCACAAATATCAACTTTATATTTGGCTCTTTAATGTAGCTGACTTCAGGGGCGAAATGAATGATATATGTCCAATTATCTCGATTCTCGATCTCTTTTATCTCCCATTCGCTTTGTACTTCCGTTCCTATCCTGGCCTGGGTGAGGGTGGAGTCTCTGCTATACACTTAAATTACTTAAAGCTAATGCCATGCACATCTTAAGAGGATGTTTTGACTTGACTAAACACTATAACACAAAATACCTTTAGACGAAGCCTACCCGTTTTCTCTCATCTCACAAGCCTTTTAATCATCCGTGTGCGAGAGTGTGCGAAAGTGTGAATAAGTCAACACTTGAGATCATAAAGACGAAACATCATTTTTTTCCTTTTTCACGCTTCCCTCCCATTCCCTCAGCTATTTCTATATCATGGACTGAAAACGATCATGTATTATCTTCGTAATGTCTCGAACCTATACTGTAAAATACCTCATAACTTGACTACATGATGCATAATATTGGACCTCGCAGAGAACATCTCGGGACGCACACTTAACAGGCAAAATAATCAACGTACACTGACTATATATATATATATATATATATATATATAATATATATATATATATATATATATATATATATATACATATATATTCCTATGGGTACAACTTCGGCCACTTGAGAAAGCTACTAAAACCATGTCCTGATAATAATAAGGTACATGTACAGAGAAACTGGGGAACGTAACCTGACCCACTGTTTTCATCCCGCTGTGGAGAAACATGAAATTCACGGAAAATATGGGGTTAATTACCAATGAAATACGTGAAACACTTCTTGAAATCAACAGAAACCTTTTTAAGAACCTAAGCTGGCTCTGCCCAGGGGCCTTCAGTTGTTTTTTTCCCCCTAATGTTAAGAGTAAAGATGTGTTTATGTTGTCAACATCCTTCCGCCACTTAAGAGGAAAACGTTCGCTGGAAGTGGTTGCTGTCCGGTGGGACTAAGCGAACACATCCAGCGCACAATCCCTGGATGTCGACACTCACAGCGAACGAAACAGGAATGTAAACACAAGACCATTAGCTCTCATATATGTTTGTGTTTTTACCCCCCAAAATAACGTACGAAATTAGACGAAATCTACGTTGCTACAGCTAGTATAGTGGCTTTCTTAAGATGAAGTCTACAGATGTTTCACTCGCTTTTACGATAAATAACCCGATATTTTCCCCCCCAAGGATTCCTAACCCTCCTAACTATCTATCGACTCGTTGAAAAGTCGTAGAGAAGAAAGAAATGGCTTTTCATCTTGCCTCTCCCCAATCCTACCGTGGTCTCCACGCAGCACGACCCAATCATTCAATCATGGGGGCAGAGGTAATGCTCCAGATCATATTCCCTATATTCGTCTTAGTCTTATTGTATCTTACACACACACACACACACACACACACACACACTACACACACACACACACACACACAAGCCATTACCGGTACAGGTGAGGGACAGACGTGGTGGTGCCAACTTAAAAACTTCATTCCCTTCCCTTTACAGTTCTTTTGCTGGCGAGCACGAACCATCTGCCTCCGTTGGCCACTATGCACATCCTGACATTCCAACAACCGTCTATGACCAAACCATCATTCTGGATAAAGAAAAAAAGAGAAAAAAACCCCTAAATAACGTGAGATTTTAAAAATGCCTTTTTCGATAAGAACCGTTTTTCGACCACTCTATACGATGGCTGATATTGTGGTCCGCCAGTGCCAGACCTCCTGCAGGCCACCATGGCCCGGCGGACGGACCATCTTCCCCACCCCATCATCCACTCTAGACATCAAGGGCCAGAGCTGTTCCACGGGATATGAAAGACCACACGGACCACTCGCGTGTCCGTGCAGGGGTCAGAGGGGGGCGCTTCCGTCCCTATACAAGAAATATGGTGGTGTGAAACCCCTCCCCCCCACCCTCCCCCCCTCCCTCCCTCCGTCCTGTTCAACCCCTCCCCCCTCCCTCCCCCCCCTTCCCTTCCCTCCTTCCCCCCCCCCCCCCAGTACGGTTGACCTGCTCAAAGTTTTGTGACCCGCTGCACAGCGCGAGGTCACTGTCATCCCGTCAAATCTCCCGTCGGGGAGAGACACGCACACAGGCCAGGGGGGGGGGGGGGTGTGGGCCTCAATAATTTCGCCAGGTCAGGTCAGGTCAGGTCAGGTCAAGCTTCAATTTGCAAGGCAGGCCCCCCCCCCTCCCCTACCCCGGAGACAGGCGACACACGTCGACTGAAACAATGAAACTGCTGCTGGTACCTTCCTTCCTGTCCCCCCCCCCCACCCCCCTCACGACCCCCCCCCCCCATTAGGAAGGTACAAGGGAAGGGGGCGCGGCGCGGCGCGGCGCCCCCCCTCTTAAACCCCCAGTTCCTCCTCGTGCAATTGAAAGCTCTTTCCCTGTAAGGATGGACAACACAGCACACAAGTCCATCACGGACGAATTGGCATTTTAAACCAAAGACAGAAAATCTGGATGCTCTAAAGTCTTACTTACCCTTAAGTCTTACCCTGGGTTGCCAGAACGATATAAAGTCGCTCTTATGCAATCAGGAGTTCAATGGAGAGTCCTTTCCTCCCGGGCGCAGGTCCACAATACTGACCTCTTTTCATCCTCCCAGTCACACGAAACTGATCCAACAAACTGTTCACGTAAGAATACACCAGGAAAAATAGTGGTAGATGTGGCTTGGTGGGTTACTCCAATGTGGCTTGGTGGGTTACTCCACTACGACACTTGAAGAGTTTCCCTCATCGCGTTCACAGGAAAGGGGAAAAGAATATGACAATGAGATGATACTGTGTGTGTTTGATGATGGCAGACACCACCTGGAGGACAGTCTGCAAGCTATGGTAGGAGCTACCACCGTGGTGGGTGCGTGGGTGGGTGGGTTGGGTGTGTGGGTGGTGGTGGTGGTGGTGGTTGGTGGGTCGGAGGTGAGTGGGTTGGGTGGGTGGGTGGGGGTGGGAGGTGGTGTTGGGTGGGTGAGTGGTGTTGGGTCGTGGGTGGAGGGTGAATGGGTGGGTTTTGTGGGTGGGTGGGTGGGTGTGGTGGGTGGGTGGGTCTGGCTCTGTCTACCCGACCACAAGCCTTTAACACCGTTTCAGCAGGGAGCCTTGGGGGGGGGGGGGGGGGACACGACCCTCTCAGACCCCGATATTCTGAACTCTCTTTATATATATCCCGGTTTTCCCCAGTCATATACACTTGGGGGGGGGGGGGGGGACTTGCCATGAACATTGGCATCATCAAAATCACAGCCTTGCGATTCCACGACCCCGAGGGAATGCTTTCCCGGACGAATGTACATAGCATACGAATGTACATAAGCAAACGTGCCGAAAATGGTGACCTATACACATCCATGATCAGCCACCCTATCATCTTTGAACCGATCTATACACATCCATGATATTCACCCACTCTACCATCTCTTAACCGATCTATACACATCCATGATCATCCACCCTATCATCTCTTAACCGATCTATACACATCCATGATCACCCACTCTACCATCTTTTAACCGATCTATACACATCCGTGATATTCTCCCACCCTATCATCTCTTAACCGATCTATACACATTCATGATCATCCACCCTACCATCTCTTAACCGATCTATACACATCCATGATCACCCACTCTACCATCTCTTAACCGATCTATACACATCCATGATCACCCACTCTACCATCTTTTAACCGATCTATACACATCCGTGATATTCTCCCACCCTATCATCTCTTAACCGATCTATACACATTCATGATCACCCACTCTACCATCTCTTAACCGATCTATACACATCCATGATATTCACCCACCCTACCATCTATTAACCGATCTATACACATCCATGATATTCACCTACCCTACCATCTCTTAACCGATCTATAAACACGCTCCTCTCATAACGCGCCTCTTTATATATATACATCGCTTTATATATAAAAACCAAACACATCACTTCATAACCATATAGGTATTTGAAGACATATCGTCTAGTAAGTTTGTTAGTTAATGAAAGAAATATGTTCCTCTTCTGTTTCAAGTGTGAGTAATGACTGATTTGAATTCCTTCTGAAATGATCAAATCGTCTTTAATCAGCGTCTGAAAATGAGTTTACACTGTAAACATGTAAACAAGAGTTTACAACTAACTTGTAAGCGGAAGAGCTTGTAAATACAGCTTTTACGCGGTTGTTTACATCAGCTTGTAGAAGTCTTATCCTGTACGTCAAGTGAATTTCTTCATCATTATCTCCACACTCGCCGTTTCCCGCGTCAGCGAGGTAGCGTTAGGAACAGAGGGGAATATCCTCACTTGGCCCCCCCCCTTCTCTCTGTTCCTTCCTTTGGAAAATTAGAAACTAAATAGAAGGGGAGGATTTCCAGCCACCCCCCCGCTCCCTCCACCTTTTAGTCGCCTTTTACGACACGCAGGGAATACGTGGCAAGTATTCTTCCCCCCCCCCCCCTTTACCATTATCTATCTATTCATGTATTTCTACAAGGAAGGAGGGCAGCTCCACTCGACAGACATACGTGTAAACAAGTTACTATGACCATCCTGTGAACTATCGAACGAGAAACACACACACACACACACACACACACACACACACACACACACACACAGTGTACACCTGGAGTACAATATAAACCCATCACCCTACGGCAGCCATGGTACAAGATATACAAAACATAGCTATACCTTGCGTGTCCCGCGTCGTGTGTATTCGGACGGGTATTGTATTCGGACGTATGTTGTATTCTGAGGTATATTGTATTCGGATAATTTGATAATTGTCCCATGAACTGTGTCTAAGGGGGTCCTCGCGTGTGTTCTCCAGCTTTCGACTAGGTTTGCTGCCACGAACAGACTAATGAATATATATATATATATATATATATATATATATATATATATATATATATATATATATATATATATATATATATATATATTAAGACCATGACCCCTTTCCAGAGGTTCCTGTAGCTTTACGGGGCTGCGCTACAATCAGCAGCAGGGAAAAGAGGGGCTCATTAAGAGCAAAAAAAAGTCCCGTAGACGAAATTGTATTCTTTTTCCTGGCGATGACACAGCCTTAATGACGCTTCAATTGCAGCGTAACCATGAGTGTATATATATATATATATATATATAATATATATATATATATATATATAATATATATATATATATATACGAACAAAGTGCATATGAACGCGCACCTTCAGGGAACATACAAACCTCCAGCAGCCAGGATCGAACCCGGGACCCTCAGTGCAACAGGCGGGAGCGTTACCGCAAGGCTATGATCGCCACTACTACGGAAATGACTCTTTGAATACTATGTACTCGAATAGTCATTACCCTATCAGGGGCGATCAAAGCCTAGCGGTAGCGCTCCCGCCTGTTGCACCGGAGGTCCCGGGTTCGATCCTGGCTGCTGGAGGTTTGTATGACGTTCGTATCTTCCCAGGGCACTTTACCCTCACCGTCTTCGGATACGAGAAGCGACCTCATACGACCCCCTACTAGCGAACACATCATCCGCTCTATCCTCAACCTACGCCTCACCGATCAACCTTACGCGTCCTCCCCCAGGCGAATATAATAACCCTATGTCCAAACCTCGCACACGACACATCACTCAGAACATTCACCGGCTGCTTAGCAACAGCAGAAACGACCCAGTTCCTGCGTAACGACACGGAGGTAATGATACAGACTTCCAAATGGTTTCATCTGAAGGTGTTCGACATCCACTTCCAGAGCACGTCCACTCAACACCTTCCCACACATAGCACTCCACAAACCATCCACTTCTATGCCCGTGCACCGAACTCCTTCTTATACAAACCACTCCACAAACCATCCACTTCTATGCCCGTGCACCGAACTCCTTCCTATACAAACCACTCCACAAACCATCCACGTCTATGCACGTGCACTTAACCCCTTCCCACACATACCACTCCACATACCTTCACACGTTAAGTACATACCTTCCCTCCTGCCCTACACGTCAGACAACCTACACTCACCCAGTCCATTTCTACCCTGCAGCCACTCCAACCCGTGCCTTTCGCTGGCCAAAGTACAACTTGGCTCAAGGTGACTTTCAACGACCGTGCAACCATGTACAGGTCAGAGCCTGGCAACACCTTATATACTTCTTACATATACACAGAGATATACATATAACACCCAATGCCCTCCAACAGCAAGGATTCGAACCCGGACCCTTTTGCGTGGGAGCTGGGAACGCGAACCGCTCGGCTATGATTGCCCCTGCCGAAAAGACGATCATGATGGTTATACGTAATCAAGAAAGGAGTCCATATTACAATATGAATGAGTGGCACGTAATGAGAGTATGAGAGAAAGTATGAGGAGAGAGGAAGTATGATAAAAGATGAGGGCTACTTCATAAGGCCAGGAAAGAGAGGTAGTTTAGTCTTAATGAGGTAGAAACTTTTACAAACTGGAAGTATAAAAGTATAAAAGTCAGCGAGATCAAAGGTCACGCCTTCGTATCCAAAGGTCGCATTGCTGACCTTTTATGACCATGAGGATACAGTGAGGGACACGAGGAGGAGAAAAAAAGAGTGTAGCATGGATTGAAAAATGACTTGAATGATATCGCATAATGCGCCGATAAACCAGAAAAGACTATTCCAGGAAGAGAATGGAATTTCATGGAATGGTTTTTCCAGTTCTCCTTCATGTGGACCTTTTTCCAGTACTGGCCTCAGTGTGTGCCAGCCGGTTACTGGCACGAGTTAAGAGGGTCCTTCCAGTTTCCCATGTCCTTCGCTGGAATCCACACTTCAGCAGTGTACCTCTAACCCAGAGGCTTCCAGCAAACACTGCAGTTCTGGAAATGTCAGTTGCCATTATGGAATGCCTCCCGACGCAAGTCCTGCATGCTACAGATGTCTTCTTCACTCATTCTAACAGCTGCCTGGACCATACCGATCCCGGTACTGGAAGCTGGAAAACTGGAAATCTCACAGTTGAAATACACTTGTTCCTCGTGTAGATCTTATGCATTCCAGGACCAGCAGGGCACACAACAACAGGCACGAAGACATTAGAGACAAGTGCGTCTTCCAGCTTATCACCTTGAGTGCTCCAGGCCCGCTGACGTGGAGCGCTTCCAGCTACACGTGCTGGAAAGTTAAGGCGCGGTCGGAGCCTTAGCTGGGAATATCCTGATGTCTGTGTTAATTAAGGAGGGGAGACAATGAAACCCAGGCCCACATGGCGACCCAATGTTCACACCACTTACACAGACATACAGCCTGGAACAGACGGGGACCAGAGGAGGTGCTGGAATGACACACTTTACTGGTGCTCGGCCAGAGGTGGAGGAAACACCCTCTGTCTCCCTGGAGTCTTGGTAATGCTGTCCAGGAAACCTGTTTTCCCTCGCGATCTGGAAGTTGACGCAGTCAGTTGACTGGTGCTTGGCCAACGTGGAGGCAGCACCGTCTGGTCCTCTGGAACCTTGATAATCTTGTCCTGGAATCGCCATTTCCTTAAGAGGGCAACGCTGGTTCTTCGCTGGATCCGAGAACGCCACATGTGTATATATAAGAAGCAACGCCAGGTAGTACTTTGAGGATCAACGCCAGGTAGCCCTTTAGGTAAAGCAACGCTAGGTAGCCCTTTAGGTAAAGCAACGCCAGGTAGCACTTTAGGTAAAGCAACGCCACGTAGCGCTTTAAGTAACCCTACCTTCCAATAGTTCAAGACGCTCCATCATGCTACACTCTCCATCTCTGCCACGTTCATCTCCCTCACTCCATCCCTCCAGCTGGCTCTCAGGGGTCCCTCCAACGCTTGCCCTTCCATACCCACAACCTCCATCCAACCCCTACCCACCTCCTCCTGTAGAGAGAGAGAGAGAGAGAGAGAGAGAGAGAGAGAGAGAGAGAGAGAGAGAGAGAGAGAGAGAGAGAGAGAGAGAGATTGAACGACCCGCGGCAAGATATCACATACAAGTGTGCGATCCCACAAACTGCCATGACGAAAGAAAGATATAAAATAATGGAATCACAAACATCTAACGCAACCTCCCCCCCTCATGTCTACTTCAACAGATAAAAAAAGAAAGAAAGAAAAAAACACACGAACGATTCTACATCATTATTCACTACAATGAAAAATGTACAAGGACGATGTTAATGTCAAGGGTTGTAGAGAACTCCAATCCACAGTGAAAGAATGAGGAGATGAAACAGGTGTTCGAACCCCGGTTGAAGACAACCCACAGAGCCAGTATGAGTGGATTAAAACAGGTGTTCGAACCCCCAAGTCATCTTTGGCTGACAGGTTCATGTTTGCTAGGGTGAACGCTGGCCAATCAGTTGAGCAGCTCAGAACTTAGCATTAAGCTCAGAACTTAGCATTAAGCTCAGGGCTTAGCAAGAAGCTCAGAACTTAGCATTAAGCTCAGGGCTTAGCAAGAAGCTCAGAACTTAGCATTAAGCTCAGGGCTTAGCAAGAAGCTCAGAACTTAGCATTAAGCTCAGAACTTAGCATTAAGCTCAGAACTTAGCATTAAGCTCAGAACTTAGCATTAAGCTCAGAACTTAGCATTAAGCTCAGGGGCTTAGCATTAAGCTCAGAACTTAGCATTAAGCTCAGAACTTAGCATTAAGCTCAGAACTTAGCATTAAGCTCAGGGCTTAGCAAGAAGCTCAGAACTTAGCATTAAGCTCAGGGCTTAGCAAGAAGCTCAGAACTTAGCATTAAGCTCAGGGGCTTAGCATTAAGCTCAGAACTTAGCATTAAGCTCAGAACTTAGCATTAAGCTCAGAACTTAGCATTAAGCTCAGAACTTAGCATTAAGCTCAGAACTTAGCATTAAGCTCAGGGGCTTAGCATTAAGCTCAGAACTTAGCATTAAGCTCAGGGGCTTAGCATTAAGCTCAGAACTTAGCATTAAGCTCAGGGGCTTAGCATTAAGCTCAGAACTTAGCATTAAGCTCAGGGGCTTAGCATTAAGCTCAGAACTTAGCATTAAGCTCAGGGCTTAGCAAGAAGCTCAGAACTTAGCATTAAGCTCAGAACTTAGCATTAAGCTCAGAACTTAGCATTAAGCTCAGGGGCTTAGCATTAAGCTCAGAACTTAGCATTAAGCTCAGGGCTTAGCAAGAAGCTCAGAACTTAGCATTAAGCTCAGAACTTAGCATTAAGCTCAGAACTTAGCATTAAGCTCAGGGCTTAGCAAGAAGCTCAGAACTTAGCATTAAGCTCAGGGGCTTAGCATTAAGCTCAGAACTTAGCATTAAGCTCAGGGGCTTAGCATTAAGCTCAGAACTTAGCATTAAGCTCAGAACTTAGCATTAAGCTCAGAACTTAGCATTAAGCTCAGGGGCTTAGCATTAAGCTCAGAACTTAGCATTAAGCTCAGAACTTAGCATTAAGCTCAGAACTTAGCATTAAGCTCAGGGCCTAGCACGAAGCTCGATGCTTAGCATTAAGCTCAGGGCCTAGCACAAAGCTCAGGGCCTAGCATTAAGCTCAGGGCTTAGCATTAAGCTCAGGGGCCTAGCTTTAAGCTCAGGTCCTAGCATTAAGCTCAGGGCCTAGCACGAAGCTCAGGGCCTAGCACGAAGCTCAGGGGCCTAGCATTAAGCTCAGGTCCTAGCATTAAGCTCAGGTCCTAGCATTAAGCTCAGGGCCTAGCAAGAGGCTCAGGGCCTAGCATTAGGCTCAGGGCCTAGCACGAAGCTCAGGGCCTAGCACGAAGCTCAGGGCCTAGCATTAAGCTCAGGTCCTAGCATTAAGCTCAGGGCCTAGCACGAAGCTCAGGGCCTAGCACGAAGCTCAGGGGCCTAGCATTAAGCTCAGGGCCCAGCATTAAGCTCCGGGCTTAGCATTAAGCTCAGGGCCTAGCATTAAGCTCTGGGCCCAGCATTAAGCTCAGGGGCCTAGCATTAAGCTCAGGGCCTAGCATTAAGCTTAGGGGCTTAGCATTAAGCTCAGGACCTAGCATTAAGCTCCGGGCTTAGTATTAAGCTCAGGGGCCTAGCATTAAGCTCAGGGGCCTAGCATTAAGCTCTGGGCCTAGCACGAAGCTCAGGGCTTAGCATTAAGCTCAGGGCCTAGCACAAAGCTCGGGGTCTAGCATTAAGCTCAGGGCCTAGCACAAAGCTCTGGGCCTAGCACGAAGCTCCAACCCTAATGCTATGCCACAGCTTCGAGGTTAGACAGGTGTCACTATGCTATTCTACCAAGTTACCTGAACGTATGTGAAGCACAGCGGACACATAAATAAGTTATGATCAGAGATACATAATTGTATAAAAAATAAAAACCTTCACATTCAACAAACAATTAACTAAACTATAAATGAATGTATAACTTAACAGAAAGGGATGAATAAGTGTTTAATTATGGATGTAATTACATAATGAGTCTGGAGATGGATATATACATATATATATATATATATATATATATATATATATATATATATATATATATATATATATATATATAGAAAACAGGGTGAGGTTTATTACCTTACATAAATGGGATGATAACTGAGTCGAGTGGATAATAGGAAGGAGAGGGGGAGGGGACTGTGAGGGGAGAGGGGTCTGAGGGAGGGGTTACTGTGAGGGAGGGGGGGAAAGTTTAACCTCCCCCCCTCACTCATCTTTCTTTGTACCACAGGGGTCCCCCCCCCTCCCCCCCAGCTCCTGCCTTGCATTAAGACGAATAATGCAATCTACAGCAATTAAAGAAAAAAAAAAATAATATCTTGGCGGAAAAACAAAAAACAAAAGACAAAAAAAGTTTGGTGAAGTAATTGGCTTAAAAGTGGGCGAGGGTTGGAGAGGGAGGGGGGAAGAAGGATTTGGAGAGGGAGGGGGAAGAAGGATTTGGAGAGGGAGGGGGGAAGAAGGATTTAGAGAGGGAGGGGGGAAGAAGGATTTGGAGAGGGAGGGGGAAGAAGGATTTGGAGAGGGAGGGGGAAGAAGGATTTGGAGAGGGAGGGGGAAGAAGGGGTGGATTTGTAAGGGGAAAAGGGAAGAGGGTGTGGATTTTTGGAGAGGGAGGGGGATAGAAGGGGTAGATTTGGAGAGAGAGAGAGAGAGAGAGAGAGAGAGAGAGAGAGAGAGAGAGAGAGAGAGAGAGAGAGAGAGAGAGAGAGAGAGTGTATGTACACACACACACGTACACACACACACACACACACACACACACACACACACACACACACGCACACGATGCCTTACACGAAACTATGGATTTTCCTTCAAATTTTTTTTTTTCAATTTCGTACAAATTTTTACCTTTTTAAAAGTTTCCACATTTAACTGTGGCTCAAAATAGACTTGGGTGAGTTCGTGGAGCCTTGATACACACCCACGTCAACCACGATTACGTTCAGCAAACTTGACTGAAGTTGAGAAAAAGAAAAAATATTGAGCCCTTCTAACTCTTTGAGCACGACGGTACGATCCTTGAGCACGAAGGTACGATCCTTTGAGCACGACGGTACGATCCTTTGAGCACGACGGTACGATCCTTGAGCACGACGGTACGATCCTTGAGCATGACGGTACGATCCTTGAACACGACGGTACGATCCTTTGAGCACGACGATACGATCCTTGAGCACGACGGTACGATCCTTTGAGCACGACGGTACGATCCCTTGAGCACGATGGTACGATCCTTTGAGCACGACGATACGATCCTTGAGCACGACGGTACGATCCTTGAGCACGACGGTACGATCCTTTGAGCACGACGGTACGATCCTTTGAGCACGACGGTACGATCCTTTGAGCACGACGGTACGATCCTTTGAGCACGACGGTACGATCCTTGAGCACGACGGTACGATCCTTGAGCACGACGGTACGATCCTTGAGCATGACGGTACGATCCTTGAGCACGACGGTACGATCCTTGAGTACGACGGTACGATCCTTGAGCACGACGGTACGATCCTTGAGCACGAAGGTACGATCCTTTGAGCACGACGGTACGATCCTTTGAGCACGACGGTACGATCCTTTGAGCACGACGATACGATCCTTGAGCACGACGGTACGATCCTTGAGCATGACGGTACGATCCTTGAGCACGACGGTACGATCCTTTGAGCACGACGGTACGATCCTTGAGCACGACGGTACGATCCTTTGAACATGATGGTGCGATCCTTTGAGCACGACGATACGATCCTTGAGCACGACGGTACGATCCTTTGAGCACGACGGTACGATCCTTTGAGCACGACGATACGATCCTTGAGCACGACGGTACGATCCTTGAGCACGACGGTACGATCCTTGAGCACGACGGTACGATCCTTGAACACGACGGTGCGATCCTTTGAGCACGACGGTACGATCCCTTGAGCACGACGGTACGATCCTTTGAGCACGACGGTACGATCCTTGAGCATGACGGTACGATCCTTGAGCACGACGGTACGATCCTTGAGCACGACGGTACGATCCCTTGAGCACGACGGTACGATCCTTGAGCACGACGGTACGATCCCTTGAGCACGACGGTGCGATCCTTTGAGCACGACGGTACGATCCCTTGAGCACGACGGTACGATCCCTTGAGCACGACGGTACGATCCTTTGAGCACGACGGTACGATCCTTGAGCATGACGGTACGATCCTTGAGCACGACGGTACGATCCCTTGAGCACGACGGTACGATCCCTTGAGCACGACGGTACGATCCCTTGAGCACGACGGTACGATCCTTTGAGCACGACGGTACGATCCTTGAGCATGACGGTACGATCCTTGAGCACGACGGTACGATCCTTGAGCACGACGGTACGATCCTTGAGCACGACGGTGCGATCCTTTGAGCACGACGGTACGATCCCTTGAGCACGACGGTACGATCCCTTGAGCACGACGGTACGATCCTTTGAGCACGACGGTACGATCCTTGAGCATGACGGTACGATCCTTGAGCACGACGGTACGATCCCTTGAGCACGACGGTACGATCCTTGAGCATGACGGTACGATCCTTGAGCACGACGGTACGATCCCTTGAGCACGACGGTGCGATCCTTTGAGCACGACGGTACGATCCCTTGAGCACGACGGTACGATCCCTTGAGCACGACGGTACGATCCTTTGAGCACGACGGTACGATCCTTGAGCACGACGGTACGATCCCTTGAGCACGACGGTACGATCCCTTGAGCACGACGGTACGATCCCTTGAGCACGACGGTACGATCCTTTGAGCACGACGGTACGATCCTTGAGCATGACGGTACGATCCTTGAGCACGACGGTACGATCCTTGAGCACGACGGTACGATCCCTTGAGCACGACGGTGCGATCCTTTGAGCACGACGGTACGATCCCTTGAGCACGACGGTACGATCCCTTGAGCACGACGGTACGATCCTTTGAGCACGACGGTACGATCCTTGAGCATGACGGTACGATCCTTGAGCACGACGGTACGATCCCTTGAGCACGACGGTACGATCCTTGAGCATGACGGTACGATCCTTGAGCACGACGGTACGATCCTTGAGCACGACGGTACGATCCTTGAACACGACGGTGCGATCCTTTGAGCACGACGGTACGATCCTTGAGCACGACGGTACGATCCTTGAGCACGAAGGTACGATCCTTTGAGCACGACGGTACGATCCTTTGAGCACGACGGTACGATCCTTTGAGCACGACGATACGATCCTTGAGCACGACGGTACGATCCTTGAGCACGACGGTACGATCCTTGAACACGACGGTGCGATCCTTTGAGCACGACGGTACGATCCCTTGAGCACGACGGTACGATCCTTTGAGCACGACGGTACGATCCTTGAACACGACGGTACGACCCTTGAGCACGACGGTACGATCCTTGAGCACGACGATACGATCCTTGAGCACGACGGTACGATCCCTGAGCACGACGGTACGATCCTTGAACACGACGGTGCGATCCTTTGAGCACGACGGTACGATCCTTGAACACGACGGTACGACCCTTGAGCACGACGGTACGATCCTTGAGCACGACGGTACGACCCTTGAGCACGACGGTACGATCCTTGAGCACGACGGTACGATCCTTGAGCACGACGGTACGATCCTTGAACACGACGGTACGATCCTTGAGCACGACGGTACGACCCTTGAGCACGACGGTGCGATCCTTGAGCACGACGGTACGATCCTTAAACACGACGGTACGATCCTTGAGCACGACGGTACGATCCTTGAGCACGACGTTACGATCCTTGAACACGACGGTACGACCCTTGAACACGACGGTACGACCCATGAGCACGACGGTATGACCCTTGAGCACGACGGTATGACCTTTGAGCACGACGGTACGATCCTTGAACACGTTATGCTCAAGGATCGTACCGTCGTGCACAAGGATCGTACCGTCGTGCTCAGCGATCAAACCATTGTTGCCCCCAAGGCGCATAACAATAATACCAATAATAATAATAATAATAATAATGATAATAATAATAATAATAATAATAATAATAATAATAATAATAATAATAACAAATGTTGGCCACCTCTCACTGCATCGGTACGTTCATCGCCTCGGCTCTTATGCAACACCGACCGCAGCGCCAGCGCCCGCTACGGCTGGTAACGCAACTAGTAGAAGTGCAGAAGCAGAGTGCAGTGCTGAGTGCAGAAGCTACAGCTGTAGTCTGCACTCAGGGCAAGGAAGCCACACGACAGTATGTAGTGCACCGTACGGCTTCATCAATCCCCGTTGGCACTCGCTCACTCCGCGCTGCCTCCATCCCTTCACTGACAAGATACTTTTTTTGGGAGGTGCACAGTTACTTATTTGGTCGTCTGTATAGTGCGTCAAACCGACGCATACTGTTGTACGTTCGGTTACTAGTTACTCAATTGTATTTATCGATATTTTTCTGTCCTTGAAGGATAACTATCATGTTACCCTTTTCTTTTTCTTTTTTTTTTGTCACTTATTACCATAGTTTTCCGTCACGACTTGAAATATATCGTCCTTATTTTCGATTATTTTTTGGTCACTGCTTGATTCACATATCTTCCGCACAGCCATTTCTTCTGTATTTTTCCTGGCTGGTTGAAATATATCTTCCATATTATCCTGTATAGTTTTTGTGAGTGCTTGAATATAACTTCCAAATGACCGATATATATTTTTTTGTGACTGCTTGATATATATCATTCGATTCACCGATTTTTTTGTGACTGCTTGAAATATATCTTTCGATTCGCCGATTTTTTGGTGAGTGTTTGAACTATATGTTCCATATTGTTTGGACCGTAATCATCCATAGCAGCAACATTTTTGTCAGACCAAAAAATTAGAAAAAAAAAAAAAAACTGGGATGGCGAATTGGAAATTTTGAGTGACTGGGTCTTGTAGGGCAACTGTGGCGAGATTATGTGGGAGGTGAATTGAGAGGGCCTACAAACCACTCTCCCAACCCCCTTACTCAGTGTTTGGAGGTCGCTGCCCTCTCTGTCCAACCTGTGTGCTGACAGAGGAACGAGACAGACACATGTAGACAGATGATACATCTAAAGAGGGAAGGAAAGGAAGGGAAAGGAAGGGGACCTTCAGTGATTCGCCTGTCTACACTTAATGTACGGGTTATCGTGGCCCGTAATCATCAACACAGGTCGAAGGGTTGTTAACGGAACGATGATGGGGTGGGTCATGGCAGTTCCCACCCACGTCAGACCTAACTGTGTCGTCAGGTTACAGCCACACTCTGTCTGTACCCGGTCGTGTGTGTGTGTGTGGACGCTCCGTCAACACGACCCCTGTAGCTCTGTACCTCGCAGGGCGCCCCAAAGAGAGGCCATGAAATTTTCACCTCTTTGACTTATCTCACACGAGAGGCGATGCTCTCTCTCTCTCTCTCTCTCTCTCTCTCTCTCTCTCTCTCTCTCTCTCTCTCTCTCTCTCTCGTTCCTAACGAACGCCCCCCCCGCCTCCACTTCGTCGGACAGACAGAGTTACCGAGGACCCGCGTCGTCCCGTCAAAAAAAAAAAAGATGAGACGAAACTCTTTTGAAATACATCATCAACCACGTCTCGTTTTCATTCTCTTTCTTTTTTTCATTTTTTTTTTATTTTCATCGACTATGAAAGGAGGGGATAAGGTGCGGGCGGAGAGGCCCCCCCCCCCACTCTTCGCCCCCCCACCCCCATTCTTCCCGCCCCCCCCATTTCATCCCGGGGCATTTCTGGTGGGATTATTAATTTTTTTTTTCTTACACGAAGCCACAAGACACGGGGGCCATTCTCTCTCTCTCTCTCTCTCTCTCTCTCACTCTCTCTCTCTCTCTCTCTCTCTCTCTCTCTCTCTCTCTCTTCCCCTCTTTGGAAATAACGAGTCCAGACAGACGCTGTATGTATAAGATCTCCATTACTTAAATGACCCTTGCTTCCCTGGCTTCTGGAGTTTCAAGAAGGGGAGGGGAAAAAAATATATATGTATATATAAAAAGAGGAGGAAGCCATTGAAAGAAATATATATTAATATTCACAGAAAGTAATGAGGAAGGGGATGATGGAGGTGGGGTTGAAGGGGGTGGTGGAGGTGGGGTTGAAGAGGGTGGTGGAGGTGGGGTTGAAGAGGGTGGTGGAGGTGGGGTTGAAGGGGGTGGTGGAGTTGGGGTTGAAGGGGGTGGTGGAGGTGGGGTTGAAGGGGGTGGTGGATGTGGGGTTGAAGGGGGTGGTGGAGGTGGGGTTGAAGTGGGTGGTGGAGGTGGGGGTTGAAGTGGGTGGTGGAGGTGGGGTTGAAGTGGGTGGTGGAGGTGGGGTTGAAGTGGGTGGTGGAGGTGGGGTTGAAGTGGGTGGTGGAGGTAGGGTTGAAGGGGTGGTGGAGGTGGGGGTTGGGTGGTCGTCCACAAGAAGTGTATTGGGTCTACGACCTTCTGAGTGTCTGTGGGTCCCGGGGTGACAAGGGACTGTGAGTGTCCGGGGTCGTCTGAGAGTGTCTGAGGGTCGTCTGGAGTCGTCTGGGAGTGACTGGAGTCGTCTGGGAGTGACTAGAGTCGTCTGGGAGTGACTGGAGTCGTCTGGGAGTGACTGGAGTCGTCTGGGAGTGACTAGAGTCGTCTGGGAGTGACTAGAGTCGTCTGGGAGTGACTGGAGTCGTCTGGGAGTGACTACGTGGAGTCGTCGGGAGTGACTGGAGTCGTCTGGAGTGACTGGAGTCGTCTGGGAGTGACTAGAGTCGTCTGGGAGTGACTAGAGTCGTCTGGGAGTGACTGAGTCGTCTGGGAGTGACTGGAGTCGTCTGGGAGTGACTGGAGTCGTCTGGGAGTGACTGGAGTCGTCTGGGAGTGACTGGAGTCGTCTGGGAGTGACTAGAGTCGTCTGGTAGTGACTAGAGTCGTCTGGGAGTGACTGGAGTCGTCTGGGAGTGACTGGAGTCGTCTGGGAGTGACTGGAGTCGTCTGGGAGTGACTGGAGTCGTCTGGGAGTGACTGGAGTCGTCTGGGAGTGACTAGAGTCGTCTGGTAGTGACTAGGGTCGTCTGGGAGTGACTGGAGTCGTCTGGGAGTGACTGGGGTCGTCTGGGAGTGACTGGAGTCGTCTGGGAGTGACTGGGGTCGTCTGGGAGTGACTGGAGTCGTCTGGGAGTGACTAGAGTCGTCTGGGAGTGACTAGAGTCGTCTGAGAGTAACTGGGTGGTCGTCGTGATCCCCACGCTAAAGGGTATGCGTCCAGTCACACACACACACACACACACACACACACACACACACACACACCAGGCCACAACACCCACGTAGACCACATCAATTTGCCCAGCAAGTACAAAATAAATAAATAAAGAAATAAATAAAAAAAACCCACCCTCCGTTCGTGTGCCAAAAAAAAAAGGTAAGAAAAAAATTGAACAGATCTGCCATTTTTTTTTTTTTTAAATTTCCTGATGTACTGTCATTATTTTCTAACTTATGGTGAAGCAGACTGAACACTGATGATGTAAAGTTACTTTACGTCTTCTTCTTCTTCGACTGATATTAAATTTCTAACTGTTCGCTATATGTAAGCGGGAACTTTATACCCCCCCCAAATATGTAATATATATATATATATATATATATAATATATATATATATATATATAATATAGATAGATAGATAGATAGATATATTGCATTTTCTAGGAAGAAAGATCTTTTGGAATCACTGTTTTCATAATCTAAGAACTAGAAGTGATCAGTGACTCAATTTACACTTTTTTTAAATATCTAAATTTTTGGATAATGAAAAATTTTTGGCATATCCAAATTTTTAAAGATGATTCGAGGCAAATTTTGTCAAATTTTTTTTTTTTTTACTTCATTTCATTGTAACATTACGTTTCCACATTTTACACAAAGATTAAAATTAGTTTTACGGTTGTAAATAAAAACATGACTAGCAAGGAGCACTTGAGGTGAGTTTATTAATACGAGTCAATGCGATTGTCGACCATGTCGACATCCAAGTGATACGGTTAATGAGCAAGGTAATATTAGGTTAAATCATATCAAATTTACGCTAAATCAGACGGAATTCGTGTCCTTCGGTTATTCCAAAATTTAAAATAACAAATTTAAATAAAAAAAATATATGAAATATATTATTCGCACAGGTGATGGATGGCAACAATGATACCCGCTGCCCGTAGCCAATCAGGTTCATTGTTGTCCGGCTCTGGACCAATCAGAGCGCAGCTGGCTGGCTGGGGGGGAGTTGTGTTTACGTCCCTACTGCGGCCGGTGTTGCCCACGGGAGGTCACTGCATTTTAAATCATTTCTTAAATATCGGCAAATTTTGAGCCGCGAAAAATCTTATAGACCATAAAATTTCTTCAGGTAAATTTACAAATATTTCCCCCGGTAAAACAAAGTCGCTGTCATACAAATCATTACGAGAAAAAAATGGATCTTTAATTTGCCTCATGTGAATGAATATCATTACAGATTTTTAAATGGGACGAATAGATAAATTTTTTTTTTTCCAATTTTTTTTATTTGCGAAACTGGAGAGAAAATGGCGAAACAGATATTTATTTACCCTGTGCTTTTCAGGGCTCTCGAGGAAAAACTGATGTTGGGTTTTTGGAAATGGACAACCGACACCACACAATGCTGGCCTTTGATTGGCCATTGAGGTGGGCGATCGATTTCTTAACCATGGCAATGTGTTTAAGGAGTGAGAGAAAAGGGAGGGGTAATGGGTTTGATGGGGGGGAAGGGGAGGATTGATGGGGGAGGTGGTGAGAATAGGGAGGGGTAATGGGTTTGATGGGGGGAAGGATTGATGTGGGAGGTGGTGAGAGAATAGGGAGGGGTAATGGGTTTGATGGGGGGAAGGGGAGGACTGATGGGGGAGGTGGTGAGAACAGGGAGGGGTAATGGGTTTGATGGGGGGAAGGGGAGGATTGATGGGGGAGGTGGTGAGAGAACAGGGAGGGGTAATGGGTTTGATGGGGGGGAGGGAGGGGGAAGGATTGATGGGGGGGAAGTGGTGGTGGAATATGGAATTGAAGGGGGTGGTCGTGATGGGGTAATCATGGGTTTGAATGGGGGAGTAGGCTGATTGGGGTTAGGGGAGAGAGAAGAGAGAGAGAGAGAGAGAGAGAGAGAGAGAGAGAGAGGAGAGAGAGAGAGAGAGAGAGAGAGAGGACATTGACGGGGATGGACTGAGCTGCATTGAGAAGGGGAGGGGAGAGGAGGAATAAGGAGTTGAAGGGGGAGATAGCCCCCTCCCCACCGACCTCCCCAATGGAAGCGTTAATGGTAGGCCAACAGAAGGGGAGAGAGAGAGAGAGAGAGAGAGAGAGAGAGAGAGAGAGAGAGAGAGAGAGAGAGAGAGAGAGAGAGAGAGAGAGAGAGGAAGGGGGGGGGTAAAATGGGGGGGGGGGGTTGGGTCTGGGTGACGAAGGGCTGGGTCAACCACAGGGAGGGAGGGACCCATGACGTCGTCCCCCCCCCCGTGGGGTCACTGGTGGGATTATCCGGTAATTACCCAATTAAAAGATGAGGGAAGGGAGGGAGTGACGAGGCTATTAAAAATGGGAGGGACGCAGGAACCGCCCCCATGATGTACATACTGGGAGACAGGATGGAAAGGGAGAGGAGAGGGAGAGAGAGAGAGAGAGAGAGAGAGAGAGAGAGAGAGAGAGAGAGAGAGAGAGAGAGAGAGAGAGAGAGAGAGAGAGAGGGGGGGGGCGGGAAAGGATACAGACTCCTGTTCCTGGGGCATTCACGGGGCCGCCTAGGGTCGAGCGCCTAGGTTCGAGTCCTGGCTGCGGCAGTAGGTCCACAGTCAACCCAGCTGTTCATCCACCCTCTAGGGGTTGGTCGATAAAATGGGTACTTGTTAAGGCTATGGTATATAGATTCATATATATATATCCCTGGGGATAGGGGAGAAAGAACACTTGCCACGTATTCCCTGCGTGTCGTAGAAGGCGACTAAAAGAGGAGGGAGCGGAGGGGCTGGAAATCCTCCCCTCTCCTTTTTAACTTTCCAAAAGGAGGAACAGAGAAGGGGGCCAAGTGAGGATTTCCCTCAAAGGCTCAGTCCTCTGTTCTTAACGCTACCTCGCCAACGCGGGAGATGGTGAATAGTATAGAAAAAAAAAAAAAATAGAAAGAAGAGTAAGGGGTGACCTGATCACAGCCATTCTCAAAACCAGTGTTATGACGGTGGAGAGTAGACAGTTCTTCGGACAGATGCAGAGACAGAACAACGAAACGACAGAACACGACAGTGAGCGAGGAAATTGACGAAAGAGGTGGAGAGACGTTGCTTGTCCATAGAGCCGGATGAACGGAGGGAAGTGAATTATAAGGCATAGAACACAGAAAGGATACAGAGAGTTACAAGGAAATGGTGTCATAGTCCATGAATGTTCAGTAGATGGAGAGGTCCCCCTTTTTGAAGTGTAAGACGAAGACCCCGCCCCGACCCTCATAGTCCATGAATGTTCAGTAGATGGGGAGGTCCCCATTTTGAAGTGTAAGACGAAGAAGACCCCGCCCCGACCCTCATAGTCCATGAATGTTCAGTAGATGGGGAGGTCCCCCTTTTGGAGTGTAAGACGAAGACCCCGCCCCGACCCTCATAGTCCATGAATGTTCAGTAGATGGGGAGGTCCCCCTTTTGGAGTGTAAGACGAAGACCCCGCCCCGACCCTCATAGTCCATGAATGTTCAGTAGATGGGGAGGTCCCCATTTTGGAGTGTAAGACGAAGATCCCACCCCGACCCTCATAGTCCATGAATGTTCAGTAGATGGAGAGGTCCCCCTTTTGGAGTGTAAGACGAAGAAGATCCCACCCCGACCCTCTACGTACAGTACAAAACAATGTTTTCTCCCCAGGCGAAAGGTATTGTACCAGCTGGTATAACGTACAATAGATATGTGATATAGATATAATACTGGGAAAGAGAAAATGTCATATTCGCTGTGGAACATATGTGTTAAAGCAGGCGGGCCTTCTACAGCAGACTATGGCATATCGGGGCACTAAGGGAAACATTCTGTAACACAGTGAACAAAGCGTGTGTATCCTGCTCAACCCACAGTCTGGTCTGTGCCACAGAAACCGTCTATATACGTACAGACGAGGCACTGTGGCAGCTAGACGAAACCATCTATGTACGCCCAGACAAACGCACTTGTATTGTCTCCAAAAGAAACAGTGTCTGTTAAGAGTAACCAAAGCTGTGCTATTTTGTACATTTTTTTTTTTTTATACTATTCGCCATTTCCCACGTTAGCGAGGTAGCGTTAAGAACAGAGGACTGGGCCTTTGAGGGAATATCCTCACCTGGCCCCCTTCTCTGTTCCTCTTTTGGAAAATTAAAGAAATAAAAAAAAAAAAAACGAGAGGGGAGGATTTCCAGCCCCCCGCTCCCTTCCCTTTTAGTCGCCTTCTACGACACGCAGGGAATACGTGGCAAGTATTCTTTCTCCTCTATCCCCATATATTAGACCTTAATATATCTATACCACATCAAGCAATTTCTATACCAAATCAGACAAACGATATATCCCAAAACATCACATCTAACAAACACTCATACAGCTTCAAAATATTTCTATACCTCATCAGACAAAGTAAATAAGTATATCTAACAAACGTCTACACAACGCCAAGTAATTTCTATGTCGCATCAGACAAAATAAGTAACGCCATCTAACCAACTTCTGTACAACACTTCTTTCTTGCATCTCCCCTGAGGATGTGATTACGACACGAAAGTGCACTTGGGAACTGAATCGTGTTTCATCTCCCCAAGCCTGTACGAAACCAGAACACAACGACACTCCTCGCCTGCACGTTAATACCTCAATGTTGACCATGACCTCACACTCCCCCTTCCCCCCTCCTCCCTTAGACAATCCATGACCTTGACCTGTGCAGGTCACGTGCCAGTCCCGCTGACCCCACACACCAAACACCCGGGCTCCGCAGTTAAGGATTATACCTCCCGTATTTATCGAGAATATGTATATATATATATATATATATATATATATATATATATATATATATATATATATATATATATATATATATATATACTCCTGTGAGTCCACGGGGAAAATGAAACACGAAAAGTTCTCAAGTGCACTTTCGTGTAATAATCACATCATCAGGGGAGACACAAGAGAGATATATAACAGTCAGTGATATACATCGATATATATATACTATATATATATATATATATATATATATATATATATATATATATAATACCGTGGATAGAAGATTATTCTTAATTAATATGCGTGGGTTTGTCAATTACTATCCTCTCCCACCTCCACCGCTCCTCCATCTCCCCACTCCCAGGGCTGCATGTCAATTTGGTGGGGAGGTTATCGATATGTGTGTATGAGAGAAGTGGCCAAGTCAGTGACGGATGGACGTGCGTGCAAGTGTGTGTGTGTGTGTGTGGTGTGTGTGTGTGTGTGTGTGTGAGAGAGGAGAGGAGAGGGAGAGATGAGTGAGGATGAGAGAGAGAGATGGTGAGGGGGGGGGGGGGGGTGGAGAGGAGGAGGAGGAAGAAGAAGGGAGAGAGAGAGAGAGAGAGAGAGAGAGAGGAGAGACCTACCCCACCTCTTTCACGAGTCCCTACCACGAGGGAGTAGCTAGCGCGTAGCGCTCCCCGCATCTCTCTCTCCTTCCCTCTTGTTCCATTCCGCTGTTCCCTTCCGCTAACACCCTGAGGGTTCCAGACGTCCCTCCGGAACGAAGGGACATGGAACACCCGCTCCATTTTCTATGGAGGGGCACTGAAGTAATTTGTCTCCTTCTCTATAACCAACATCCAGGCCTGTCCTTATATCTCTGATCAATGTTAAAACCTTATCCCCTATGAATGTCAGGTTGACTCATTCTAAAACATTTCACATTGGAACTCGAGAAACGGTTTCCAAACAGCCTAATGTCAAAGACACGATTTATATATATATATATATATTTTTTTTTTTTTTTGCTTTGTCGCTGTCTCCCGCGTTTGGAAACCGTTTCTCGAGTTCCAATGTGAAATGTTTTAGAATGAGTCAACCTGACATTCATAGGGGATAAGGTTTTAACATTGATCAGAGATATAAGGACAGGCCTGGATGTTGGTTATAGAGAAGTAAATGTGAATAAGAGCAAGGTTATTAGGTACAGTAGGGTTGAGGGTCAAGTCAATTGGGAGGTGAGTTTGAATGGAGAAAAACTGGAGGAAGTGAAGTGTTTTAGATATCTGGGAGTGGATCTGTCAGCGGATGGAACCATGGAAGCGGAAGTGGATCATAGGGTGGGGGAGGGGGCGAAAATTTTGGGAGCCTTGAAAAATGTGTGGAAGTCGAGAACATTATCCCGGAAAGCAAAAATGGGTATGTTTGAAGGAATAGTAGTTCCAACAATGTTGTATGGTTGCGAGGCGTGGGCTATGGATAGAGTTGTGCGCAGGAGGATGGATGTGCTGGAAATGAGATGTTTGAGGACAATGTGTGGTGTGAGGTGGTTTGATCGAGTAAGTAACGTAAGGGTAAGAGAGATGTGTGGAAATAAAAGAGCGTGGTTGAGAGAGCAGAAGAGGGTGTTTTGAAATGGTTTGGGCACATGGAGAGAATGAGTGAGGAAAGATTGACCAAGAGGATATATGTGTCGGAGGTGGAGGGAACGAGGAGAAGAGGGAGACCAAATTGGAGGTGGAAAGATGGAGTGAAAAGGATTTGTGTGATCGGGGCCTGAACATGCAGGAGGGTGAAAGGAGGGCAAGGAATAGAGTGAATTGGATCGATGTGGTATACCGGGGTTGACGTGCTGTCAGTGGATTGAATCAAGGCATGTGAAGCGTCTGGGGTAAACCATGGAAAGCTGTGTAGGTATGTATATTTGCGTGTGTGGACGTGTGTATATACATGTGTATGGGGGTGGGTTGGGCCATTTCTTTCGTCTGTTTCCTTGCGCTACCTCGCAAACGCGGGAGACAGCGACAAAGCAAAAAAAAAAAAAAAAATATATATATATATAAATCGTGTCTTTGACATTAGGCTGTTTGGAAACCGTTTCTCGAGTTCCAATCCCTCTGTCTATACACACAGGAACACGAAAAAATAACATGAGCTCCATTCCACATACGTTTACATACAATACGAAAGATCAAGGCAGCTATATGCAAATAAGCAACCATTACTAAGGAACTTTAGACACACAGAGGCTAAATAAATCTATAACTATACAAGAAATACAAGCATATATAATGTAGTTGTCAGTGTTCCTGACCATGATGTATTTTAAGGGCCGCCCAGGGTCGAATCGGCACAAGTTCGAATGGTGGCTGCGGCAGTCGGTCCACAGTCAACCCATCTGTTCATCCTCCCCAAGGGGTGCTGGTTCGATACATGGATACCTGACTTATGCTTGGATATCTATCTATCTATCTATCTATCTATCTATCTATCTGTCTATCTATCTATCTATCTATCTATCTATCTATCTATCTGTCTATCTATCTATCTATCTATCTATCTATATAGCGTTCATGAGGTAGCCTTGATCAGCTATCAAGCTAACTGTGTCATTTCAGCTAACAATGGAAAATATAAACAGAAAATGGTAGTGGGTTAACTACATAATTTTCAGAAAAATGTAAAAAAAAAAAAAAGTACTTTAAATCAATACGACAAAGAAATCATTGTAAAAAAACAAGAATAAGAAATCTAAAGAGACTAAATTGTATAGAAAGACTAACACAAAACACACATCAGGGAGGTGGAAAATAGATGTAATCCATAGCAAGAAAAGGCCATCCCACAAGTAACCATTTGGGCGATGACTCAACCCACATAACCACTGGCTTTTATTCTTATCGCCCGTCGGATTATTACATTCACTGGATAATGAAAGACCCGGAGACTCCTTCAATGTCGAGAAGAGGATCCCATTTTCTTTCTTCCGGTATTCTTCGGCTGTAAAAACTGGGAAGTCTTAAGGTCGCTTTTAAAAAGGGGGGCCCTTGGGGCCCTTGTTCACCGGGATAAAAAGCATTATACGAAGCTGTTACATAACTCTTTCTTGCTCCAGTGAGCGAGGCACTTACGGCACCTGAACAACATGGTTGTAAAGGTTGTTAGGCAGTTAGGGTCTCTGGTTGTGGTTCAAAGGCCACCAGGCCTCCCCCCCTCCACTTCGACTCAACCCTCAACCGACTTTCTACAGACTCTTACCGAATTTCTACCCACTTTCTACCGACTTTCTACCCACTTTCTGCCGACTTTCTACCCACTTTCTACCCACTTTCTACCGACTTTCAACCCACTTTCTGCCGACTTTCTGCCGACTTTCTACCGACTTTCTACCCACTTTCTACCGACTTTCTACCCACTTTCTGCCGACTTTCTACCCACTTTCTGCCGACTTTCTACCGACTTTCTACCAACTTTCTACCCACTTTCTGCCGACTTTCTACCGACTCTACCCACTTTCTACCGACTCTACCACTTTCTACCCACTTTCTACCGACTCTACCCACTTTCTACTGACTCTTACCGACTTTCTACCGACTCTACCCACTTTCTACCGACTCTACCCACTTTCTACCGACTTTCACCCACTTTCTGCCGACTTTCTACCGACTCTTACCGACTTTCTGCCGACTCTACCGACTTTCTGCCGACTCTTACCGAATTTCTACCGACTCTTACCGACTTTCTACCGACTCTACCGACTTCCTACCGACTCTACCCACTTTCTACCGACTCTACGGACTTTCTACCGACTCTACCCACTTTCTACCGACTCTACCGGCTTTCTACCGACTCTACCCACTTTCTACCGACTCTACCGACTTTCTACCGACTCTACCGACTTTCTGCCGACTCTACCGACTTTCTACCGACTCTACCCACTTTCTACCGACTCTACCCACTTTCTACCGACTCTACCCACTTTCTGCCGACTTTCTACCGACTCTACCGACTTTCTACCGACTCTACCGATTTTCTACTGACTCTACCCACTTTCTACCGACTCTACCCACTTTCTACCGACTCTTACCGACTTCTACCGACTCTACCCACTTTCTACCGACTCTACCGACTTTCTACCGACTCTACCCACTTTCGACCGACTCTACCCACTTTCTACCGACTCTACCCGACTTTCTACCGACTCTACCCACTTTCTACCGACTCTACCCACTTTCTACCGACTCTACCCACTTTCTACCGACTCTACCCACTTTCTACCGACTCTACCGACTTTCTACCGACTCTTACCGACTTTCTACCGACTTTACCGACTTTCTACCGACTCTACCGACTTTCTACCGACTCTACCCACTTTCTACCGACTCTACCCACTTTCTACCGACTCTACCCACTTTCTACCGACTCTACCCACTTTCTACCGACTCTACCCACTTTCTACCGACTCTTACCGACTTTCTACCGACTCTACCGACTTTCTACCGACTCTACCGACATTCTACTGACTCTACCCACTTCCTACCGACTCTACCGACTTTCTACCGACTCTACCGACTTTCTACCGACTTTCTACCGACATTCTACTGACTCTACCCACTTCCTACCGACTCTACCGACTTTCTACCGACTCTACCCACTTCCTACCGACTCTACCCACTTTCTACCGACTCTACCCACTTTCTACCGACTCTTATCGACTTTCTACCGACTCTACCCACTTTCTACCGACTCTACCCACTTTCTACCGACTCTTACCGACTTTCTACCGACTCTACCCACTTTCTACCGACTCTACCGACTTTCCCTTTTTTTTTTTGTCTTATTTTCTCCAATCAGGGTGTACAATCCGCCTCTGCCAGCCACTACTTGCCTCCTTGTTCAATTAGAGTCGAAGAAACCCGAATCTTTTTCTTTGGGGGTCCAATCAGAGTCTTAGAAAACGCGAGCCTCCAATCAGAGTCTACGAAACCCGAATTTTGGTCCAATCAGGGTCTTCGAAACCCGAATTTTTCTCCAATCAAGGTCTTCGAAACCCGAATCTTTCTCCAATCAAGGTCTTCGAAACCCGAATTTTTCTCCAATCAGAGTCTACGAAAGATGAATTTTTCTCCAATCAAGGTCTTCGAAACCCGAATTTTTCTCCAATCACAGTCTACAAAACACGAATTTTTATCCAATAGGAGTATACGAAACCGGATTTTTCTCCAATGAGAGTCTACGAAACTCTCTACCAATTACAATTCACCTTTTCGTCCAATCAGGGTCTACGAAACCCGAATTTTTCGTCCAATCAGGGTCTACGAAACCCGATTTTTCGTCCAATCAGGGTCTACGAAACCCGATTTTTCGTCCAATCAGAGCCTACGAAACCCCGAATTTTCGTCCAATCAGGTGTACGAAACCCTCTACCAACTACGACTTACCTCTTCGTACGAGCCGACGTTGCGATGGCCTCTGTCTACGACGCTCTGTAGGGCACAGGAGACGAGCGGCTCGTACCGCCCTACGTCTGCTGACGCCTCTGACACACGACGCCCCACGAACCCTCGCGATCTGGCAAAGAGGAACACGGACCATCTGTATTCTCCTTCGGGGGGTCTGTTAGCAGTGGCGGGGTGGTGTGGGGGGGGAAGGGATGGTGGTCTGAAACACAGGGCCTCGTTCGGGGGGTCTGTTAGCGATGACGGGGTGGTGTGGGGGGGGGGGGTGGTGATCTGAAACACAGGGCCTCGTGGGAAGAACACGGACCACACTATGGAAATGAATGGAAAGAAGTACAGACGTAGATATGGTATGTCTCTTTAGAACATTGCTGGTGAGGGCTGAAGAGGGGTCAGAAATGTGGAGTTTAGAGTGAGGAAGAATGAGAGGAAAACAGACGGGGGTGTCTGTGGAAATCACTCAAATATTAAGATGGGATTGAGAAATTCGATTGTGAGTTTGACGTGTCTGTTAAGTCAATGTGGATGACATGACCTTGGCTTGTCAAAATACCTACATGGAACCTGAGGGAAATACAGAATACATACGATACAGTTATGTTGCTTTCAAATCCTGAAGTCAAGAGAGGTTTTTTTTTCAGACTTATCATTACAGAGAGAGACTCTTTGTATCATTATTATCAAACTTATCTATCACTCAAACTCAGTAGACACTCTTTGTATCCTTATTGTTCAATACTATCATCACTCAAACTCTCAGTAGATATCTGTTCCTATATTGTCTCTTCTCTCTCTCATCTCTACCATTCTTCATTCCTGTCTATATCTCTCTCTCTCTCTCTCTCTCTCTCTCTCTCTCTCTCTCTCTCTCTCTCGAAAACTCGCATTGGAATGTCCTACACAGAAGAGAAGACAAGACAGAGTCGGGTGACAGCAGCACCACACGCAAATTGTGTTCAAGTCAGACATCCTGATTGCGGGAGTTTGTCTACGATCAATTACAGTTCACTCTCGCTAAATACTTAAACTCAAGACAGTATACGAGCACACGGGTCACACACACGTAACACTAATCTGTGGCATGATTTTCAATTTCCTTTTTTCTATTTTTCACGACAGACCTTGAAAATTGTGCTACTGACTCGAGCAAACTCGACGCCACTTTCGTATATCGAGTGGCTTTATCTGACAGATAGATAGATAGATAGATAGAGAGAGAGAGAGAGAGAGAGAGAGAGAGAGAGAGAGAGAGAGAGAGAGAGAGAGAGAGAGAGAGAGAGAGAGACGCCTCCCCCCACCGTGAAAGCCCAGCGACATTTCCCAGTCTCTGTGCCTCTACCTGCCTCTTACATTTCCCCTTGAGGACGCTGGATGAGCCACGACACACGGTCTGTGTAAACGAAGCGGCTGTGCAACTAATGGTAGTGATATTACGTATGATGTCATCCGGTTTGTGTGTCTATGCTTCTCTGTACCCCCCCAACCCCAACTCCACCGGGCAAAGGCATTGGGAGGTGAAGTTCTTTGTCTACAGAGAAGGAAGACACAGCCATTGTCTGCAGTCAATGAAGCCACAGCCATTCTTTGCCTCCAGAGAATGAAGACTCAGCCACTGTTTGCATTCAGCGAAGGAAGACTCAGCCATTGTTTGCCTTTAATGAAGGAAGACTCAGCCTTGTTTACCTTCAACGAAGGAAGACTCAGCCATTGTGTGCCTTCAATGAAGGAAGACTCAGCCACTGTTTGCCTTTAATGAAGGAAGACTCAGCAATTGTTTGCCTTTAATGAAAGAAGAATCAGCCACTGTTTGCCTTCAATGAAGGAAGACTCAGCCACTGTTTACCTTCAGCGAGTGAAGACTCAGCAACTGTTTGCCTTCAATGAAGGAAGAATCAGCCACTGTTTGCCTTCAGTGAAGGAAGACTCAGCCATTGTTTGCCTTCAATGAAGGAAGAATCAGCCACTGTTTGCCTTCAGCGAGTGTAGACTCAGCCAGCCAGCGCCTCCTCCTCCGTAAGGGAAGTCTTCTATAAGGTCAGAGGAGTCTTCGCCTCCCTGGGCCAGTATAGACGACATGACATTAATGAAAGATTCACCGCAACCCAAACCCCCCACACACACTCACACACCTCACACAGGGGGACAAGAACCTTGTTGAATAAACCAGGATAAACTGTCGGCCATGCATCCCCAAATAAGATGACGCCTCTCTCTCTCTCTCTCTCTCTCTCTCTCTCTCTCTCTCTCTCTCTCTCTCTCTCTCTTTCCTCTCTTTCTCTCAAAAAGGTTCTTTCTTTTCGATTCTCTTGCTCACCTCCCTGGGGGAGATACGTGCGGACAAGGTGGCGCTACAGGATTTACCAGTTCGATCTTCGTCTTGCCTAAGAGTTCAAAAGGGCATTTACAGACGGATGCAAAGAAACCTGTGGTAAATGGTAAAATTTGTAAATTACTCACTTACGACGCTTACAGACGGTAGGCAACGTGATTACTTCAAAGTAAATGCCTTACGTTGTAAATCACTGACTTACAATATTTACAGACGGCTGCCAAAGCACTGTGTGCTTTAAGTTTGTAAATGACTGTGTTTTACACACGCTGCCAAAGGGCACTTACTTCAAAAAAAGTGTAAATCGCTCACTTACAGACGGTCGGAAAAATTAAAGTGCGGTACTTCAAGTTGTAAATCATAAGTGACAGACCCATGAGGCAAAAATTTAACACACACACACACACACACACACACACACACAACACACACATTTTTTTTCCCCCCTCCTTTTCTCATCGCCTGATCTTGGCTTCTGGAGATGAACGAAGGTTAAGGCGCAAGTCAGAAAGTTGAAAACTTTCTGACGTTAATTACGGAAAAAGGCAAGGTTTGGACAGACCTGAGGAGAGAGAGAGAGAGAGAGAGAGAGAGAGAGAGAGAGAGAGAGAGAGAGAGAGAGAGAGAGAGAGAGAGAGAGAGGCACAAGCAAGCCAGAGGGAATCTTATCCACACTCCATCAATTTCTTTTTCTTTCCGGTACAATATACTGAATTGATCATGGGTTAAACGGAAAATTTTCTTTACAATGGTCTATATAATCTATGCTATAAAGAGGAGCTCATTTCTGTCTGCCTCTGTGTCTGTCTGTCTTTTCCGTCCGTCTTTTGTAGATGAGACGAGGAGGGTTGCCACGCGCACGATGACTAACCCCCAAACACAGGTGATTATAATTCATCCATTTCACTGGCAGGTAAGACATCATTGGCTGCTGGAGTGAGAAGTGTTTGGGAAAGTATTTCTCTTTTGAATGGAATGGTGGTGCCGGCAAGACTGGAAGAATGAAGTGCGAATCTGGAAATTGGAAGGGTCGAGTGCTTGGAACCTCTGAACAATGCCATCTGCCGTTCAGGATGTGGTGGCCAGGGAGGGAGCGAGTGGTGGTGGTGGTGGTGAGGAAGGGAGCGATGGTGGTGGAGCAGGGGGTGAGGTGGTGATGAGGGTGACAGCCCTCCATAGGGGGGGGGGGGCCGAATATACCCACATGTCTCCCTCAACATCACTGTCTCTCCCTGTCTCGCACACATCCCATTTCTCTCTCTATCTACCTACCTCTCTATACATATCTATCCACGCGCAACTATCTATACCCATCTAGCCACGCATTTACTCCATACACATTCCTTCTTCCTAAACACATCCTTCCCCACACACACACACAAAAAAAAAATACTCTCCCTGTGCAATTTTTCCGGTTTATTTCAAAACCAACGCATTTCATGGGTGGGTGGTGGTGGTGGTGGTTGAAGGGGAGGGTGTGGTGTTGGTGGGTGGTTGAAGGGGAGGGTGTGGGTGTGGTGGTGGTGGTTGAAGGGGAGGTGTGTGTGTGGTGGTGGTTGAAGGGGAGGGTGTGGTGTTGGTGGTGGTGGTTGAAGGGGAGGGTGTGGGTGTGGTGGTGGTGGTTGAAGGGGAGGGTGTGGGTGGTGGTGGTGGTGGTTGAAGGGGAGGGTGTGGTGTTGGTGGTGGTTGAAGGGGAGGGTGTGGGTGTGGTGGTGGTGGTTGAAGGGGAGGTGTGGGTGTGGTGGTGGTGGTTGAAGGGGAGGGTGTGGTGTTGGTGGTGGTGGTTGAAGGGGAGGGTGTGGTGGTGGTGGTTGAAGGGGAGGGTGTGGGTGTGTGGTGGTGGTGGTTGAAGGGGAGGGTGTGGTGTTGGTGGTGGTGGTTGAAGGGGAGGGTGTGGTGTTAGTGGTGGTGGTTGAAGGGGAGGTGTGGTGTTGGTGGTGGTGGTTGAAGGGGAGGGTGTGGGTGTGGTGGTGGTGGTTGAAGGGGAGGGTGTGGGTGGTGGTGGTGGTGGTTGAAGGGGAAGGCGTGGGTGTTGGTGGTGGTTGAAGGGGAGGGTGTGGTGGTGGGTGGTGGGTGGTGGAAGGAGAGGGTGTGGTGTTGGTGGTGGTGGTTGAAGGGGGGGGTGTGGTGTTGGTGGTGGTGGTTGAAGGGGAGGGTGTGGTGGTGGGTGGTGGTGGTTGAAGGGGAGGGTGTGGTGGTGGGTGGTGGTGGTTGAAGGGGAGGTGTGGGTGGTGTGGTGGTGGTTGAAGGGGAGGGTGTGGGTGGTGGTGGTGGTGGTTGAAGGGGAGGGTGTAGTGTTGGTGGTGGTGGTTGAAGGGGAGGGTGTGGTGTTGGTGGTGGTGGTTGAAGGGGAGGGTGTGGTGGTGGTTGAAGGGGAGGGTGTGGTGTTGGTGGTGGTGGTGGTTGAAGGGGAGGGTGTGGGGTGGTGGTGGTGGTTGAAGGGGAGGGTGTGGTGGTGGGTGGTGGTGGTTGAAGGGGAGGGTGTGGGTGGGGTGGTGGTGGTTGAAGGGGAGGGTGTGGGTGGTGGTGGTGGTGGTTGAAGGGGAGGGTGTGTGTGTGGTGGTGGTGGTTGAAGGGAAGGTGTGGTGTTGGTGGTGGTGTTGGTTGAAGGGGAGGGTGTGGTGTTGGTGGTGGAGGGTAACGAATTGGCATTCACAGTTTACAGATTTGCAAGCGAATGTTGGTGTTGGCACAGGTACTTCATCTGCATAACTTACTCCAATACGACGCGATATGGAAAGGCAAATCTGCGCTGACGGCAGAACTCACACAATCGAACTGCAGCGGTGGAGCAGTACGCAGACTCAGACCTGACCTGGGGGGATGTTGGTAATGAGTTCATTTATCTGATTTCCTACAGAGTCGGTGAAGACAGGACGGGTAACCGGATGCTGCCCTCATCATTAAAGCCTTCTCGTTAACGCCCTCTCTCTCTCTCTCTCTCTCTCTCTCTCTCTCTCTCTCTCTATATATATATATATATATATATATATATATATGACCAGTCCCTTGTGGAGGATGAACGGCTGGGTTGAGTGTGGACTAACTGCAGAGACCAGGAATCGAACCTACCCGGGCTCGGCCACGCACGGGCCCCGTTGAAATACGTCTGGGTAAGCAACGTTACTGTGTATACAACACGCATCACATACCCCTTCGGCAGCAGTGTCTCGTCTCCCCACGAGTTTATGTAGCGCCTCTCTGAAGTTCAGGGGACTCATGTACCTCGTGGCTAATTGGTGTGTTCTAACTTCCCCATTTTGGCCATGGGATGACAAGACTAATGGACTCCTTTGCTCTGGTCTGGGAAGAGGTGAACTGCTTCAGATCAGTCCATTCCTCCTCATAAGTCTTTCATAAGTGACATTCACCTTTTTTTTACCCCCTTCTGACTCTCACTTTTAGACTATCATTTTTCTTTCGGGATACTTCCTCCCCTCCCCATTCTGTCCCAAGTTTGAATCACCAATCTTGCCTACGGATCCCATATGGGTGAAGGTTATGGGATGTACGTGTGTTCGGGGGTATCCTAAAATGGTGTCAGATCTCATCTTTATTCCCATCTACCTGGCAACCTCCAGTACCACATCCAGATGCCGAGCCTTCAGGTCTCCTGCTGTCAACTTACATCACTACGCGTTCCTCTGTTTACCTAAAGGTTTTATTTTTCTTTTCCCTACACCTCTGTGTGTGTGTGTGTGTGTGTGTGGTGTTTCCGAGACTGGCCTAAGGGTAGAGGACGACGACGGGTGGTAATAAAGGAGGAGGAGAGTTACCAGTGGTTGGACGCGAGAAGTGAGATGCCCCGGGGATCATCATTTCTGAGACTTCATAATTTTTTTTCTTTTCCTCTAGTAATGGTCTGGTGACAGGACTAAAACATATATCCTCAAAGCCTTGCCAGCGACGCTGAACTCTTAAATCACTACCCAGACAAAAGGAGACTCTTCAATAATTCAAAATACTTAGAAGAAAAACGGCGGAAAATCAGAGTGCGTGCATAGAGGAGTCAACAAAACAAAAACAACAAAAAAATACCTTCCTAAGTAGAAGCTTTGTGAAGCAAGACTCAAAACTCAATAGTAATTTTACTCAGATAATGACCATATCAAAAATTTTCACAATACTTAATATTTCCGATAATTCACTTATTCTCATTGGATAAAGTTAAATGGAACGGGACGTTAGGTAAACATGGACGACCGATTCTTCACCAGTGGAGTTATAGAAAACTGGATCCAACTACCACCATATACTGTCAAGGGGGAAGATTAGCAATACATCCCAAATCCGGCTCAAAACATCCCCAAATCCGGCTCAAAACATCCAAAATCCAGCTCAAAACATCCCCAAATCCGGCTCAAAACATCCCAAATCCGGCTCAAAACATCCCCAAATCCGGCTCAAAACCTCCCCAAATCCGGCTCAACAAATACTTTCTTTATATTGATCATCAGCGAATAACCGACCAAGAACGACAATAAAGAATTCACGTTTTCCATCATCGTGTTTGTCTTCAGGCGAGCAACTGCATCTCTTCATGGTTTCCGACAGTGAGGCAAGTTCAACATGGGTTTCCCAGTCATCCTCACATATCAAATGTTCCGTCAGTATATTCACTCTGTACTACATGGTGTTCAGTCACAGTTAATTGTCCTGCTGGTTGATATGCCGGAGGGAATGGAAGGGTTGGGGAGGAGTCTTCTACCTTACTATCTTGCCTCCATCTATAAGCATTAGGAATCTAAGAAGTTATCACTGTCCTCCAGCAGATAACCTGGTCATAGACCATCAGGGTCTTGTGTTATCTGTCCTTCCCATGTACTGTCCTCCAGCAGATAACCTGGTCATAGACCATCAGGTCTTGTGTTATCTGTCCTTCCCATGTACTGACCTCCAGCAGATAACCTGGTCATAGACCATCAGGTGGTATCTGTTCATGTCGTTATACCTCATAGACTCGGTCTTTATCCCCCATGTACTGTCCTCCAGCAGATAATCTGGTCATAGACCATCAGGTCTTGTGTTACCTGGCTTTTCTAAGGTGGTAAAGGCTCAAGCTACAAGCTGTACCTGTGAGCGAAAGTAAGCTACATTGGTTTTGCTCTAAGCATTAAGGATTTCCAGGTTTTCCACAAATTATCGGATTAAATCTTTTATAATCGTGATGGGTTGTTGGTGGTCTTCGTGGCACGACAAAGGGCTTGCCATGCTTCCTGGGGAAGCTGGAGGGTGAGGGGGTGGTACGCCCTTGGTAACTTGAGTCCTGGTAATGAGGATCAATGTCAACTCGATGGAAATGATCCTCCTCGCTGAGACATTCTAATTCGTAGAGCTGCAGGCGAGGCCCTCCCTCACATCACGACACAGGGAGGTTCTCCACCTCCGTGACAGACCCTCCTAACCCACTGGAAATTAGTGTGGCAGATTATTATTCTTCGGAAAGTTGAGAGTGCATCTTTTTTTTTTTTTTTTTGATTTACGAATGTCTCCGCAGCGATTACGTTGTCTCTATCATTTCTCGAGGCGAAGTTACGACTTGGGTTCTCCATGGCGACCTGCATCCCCACGTTTAAGACCTTTCGCCTAACGGTCAAGATCTTTGGCGCAGTCACGAACTCCGCCGCTGCTGCTCTTGCTCTTGCTCTGCTGGGTGCAAGGGGCGTTCCAGGCAAGGCCTACTCTGGGGCCAAGGGCACAGACCATCATTACTAGATTGGTAAGTGGCTGAGCATCAACGCTTGAGCTTCGGCTGCATCCCGGGTCAAGTTTAGCGGCAGAAGAGCTGGGCCACTGTCCACTTCCATGCAGGACGTCTGGAACGGGAGCCCGAGTCTGGAACTGACCTGAGAGCCAAGGACTTCAAGCAAAGGCAGCGGACTGAGTAGGTCCGCTGGAATGAATACTGCAGAGCTGCATTACTAAGTCCTGCAGCAGCGCTGTGAAAATTGCCTTTACGAGTTCGGTTGGTGCCTTCATCAGCCGCGCTCCAGGGGCCGCTGTCACGCAAGCGGCTCCAGCACCACGAGAAGACACCGAACTGCTTCCTGGAAAAGCGTCAGTCGTGTGTGACGTTTGGGGGTAGAGGGTGTGCGCGCGCGAGCCACCACTGTCAGGTGATGTTTATTCTCTGTCGTCTACCATCTCTCGTTCCCGTCACGAACTTGGCCCGTCCCCTGTTTTGGGCTGCTGGAAAGGCACCTTGTTCCAGGAGTAGGTCTGGGGCGCACTGAAAGACAGCTGGGATGGTTGGGAAGAAACCTATGGTCTGTTAGGAAGATGGCTCCGGTGCTGGAGGGCGGGTCTACTGCGATACAAGGGTCACATCCGTGAGTCCGGCCAAGTACAGACTCTACGACACAAACTGCTTATGGCTCTCGTCCAACTTTGTACGTGCTCTGGTGTCCTCGATCGCCGCTTCCACAGCCCTCTAAACTTCCAGTTGTCACCAGTGTTACCGGGGGTTTAGAACTAAGCAGGCCTTCCTCCTCGCTGGGATCTCACTAAAAATGGCTTTCTTGTTTACATCTGAGGCTTTTTAGTATAAGGGAGAGGAGGTACACTTTGTCTGTGAGCTGAGAGAGATGTGAGGCTTCAGTAAGGAGGTATACGATCTCTCTGTCACAAGTATTTGGTCTCTGAACCTCATCCTTAGCGGTTCAAGTAGCCTAACACGAACCCTGAAGTGAGATGGAGTTGTTCTTTGTGTCTACTGCTTACGGCCTCCAGCTAAGACGTGGGATGGAGGTGTTCCTTGTACCTGGTACCCACACCATCTCTCCTTCTAAGTGTGACGGAGCTGTGCCTTGTATGTCTTACGCTAACCATCGTATAGATACACAAATCTTCACTCTCTGGTTGGTCAAATCAGCCACAAAACTTCGCTAGTTTGGAAGACTGAGAGACAATCGTGTCTTCAGAGGTAGAAAACCCACATGGGAGAGTCTCTTCCCTTGTCTCAAGAATCTAGACATTCTCCCTTCACGTCAGATAATCACACGACCCCCCCAAAAAACCTCCAGCTTTCTAAATATAATCATATAATCTGGCTTCCATCACGGGTTCGTCTTTTGGTTGCTGGATGACACAGACGTACGAAAGCAAAGGGCCCGCAGTGGGTTCTAGTGGGGGAGGAGGAGGAGGCAAGGTCCCATATATCTCTTTGCTGAGTTAGACTGGTGCTGTCTGTGAGTGTGGCTGGAGAACACAGTCGAAGAGAGGATCTAGCTCTCTCTCTCTCTCTCTCTCTCTCTCTCTCTCTCTCTCTCTCTCTCTCTCTCTCTCCTCCGTCCCTTTGTCCGTCTCGTCTCGCTTGTCAAATGGCCGAAATGTTCTGCGTTCACTATAGCGTTATAGACAAGTTAATGAAACAACCTCTTTCTCTCTCTCTCTCTCCTCTTCTCTCTCTCTCCTCTCTCTCTCTCTCTCTCTCTCTCTCTCTCTCTCTCTCTCTCTCTCTCTCTCTCTCTCTCTCTCTCTCTCTCTCTCTCACACACACACACATAGCACTTGACAACACGTAACTCACGCGACCCATTCTTCGTAACCCTATATTTTTTCGCCACCTAGGGTGAGTGCTGGGCCACCAGCCTTTTACCTCCTGGCGACTCTCTCTCTCTCTCTCTCTCTCTCTCTCTCTCTCTCTCTCTCTCTCTCTCTCTCTCTCTCCTCCAATTCCCCATCCCTCCCATTCTCATTTTCACTGCCGCTCCTTCTCTCTCTCTCCACACACACACACACACACACACACACACACACACACACATACACACACACACACATACACTGTCTCCCTCTCCCCCACCTCCCACCCCCACACACCCCCACACACCCCACACACTCACTCTCACGCACCCAGCTCGCACATGGCAAGTTACGTGCCTATTGATCCCTATGTTCATTTCCTTTGTGTCTGACTGTGGATAGCGAGGCCTCGGAACGAGCAAATAAACATCCACCTGAAGGGGTTAGGCCAAAGGGGCCCCACTTCTGCCTCCTATTTGCTTTTCCCCTTCCCCCCCTCTGGCAACACCACAGGGGACGTTTCTGCCACGGGTAAGGAAATGATGACCACCCTTCCCTGCTCTGCTGGTACTCCCGGGGGAACATAATGCCATGCCGGGGAGCAAGTTAGACGACCTTTTCATTACTTATGCATGGATTTGTCTCTCTTGTGTGCTGTGGGGTGAGAGTTTTACACTCTGTTGCCCCGTCTCTTAACCTTACATACGTCCCATGTCCGCGCTTATATACATATATATATATATATATATATATATATATATATAGGTACAGAGCATCAGATTGGGGAAGAGCAGTGTGGTTTCAGAAGTGGTAGAGGATGTGTGGATCAGGTGTTTGCTTTGAAGAATGTATGTGAGAAATACTTGGAAAAGCAAATGGATTTGTATGTAGCATTTATGGATCTGGAGAAGGCATATGATAGAGTTGATAGAGATGCTCTGTGGAAGGTATTAAGAATATATGGTGTGGGAGGCAAGTTGTTAGAAGCAGTGAAAGTTTTTATCGAGGATGTAAGGCATGTGTACGTGTAGGAAGAGAGGAAAGTGATTGGTTCTCAGTGAATGTAGGTTTGCGGCAGGGGTGTGTGATGTCTCCATGGTTGTTTAATTGTTTATGGATGGGGTTGTTAGGGAGGTGAATGCAAGAGTTTTGGAAAGAGGGGCAAGTATGAAGTCTGTTGGGGGATGAGAGAGCTTGGGAAGTGAGTCAGTTTGCTGTTCGCTGATGATACAGCGCTGGTGGCTGATTCGTGTGAGGAACTGCAGAAGCTGGTGACTGAGTTTGGTAAAGTGTGTGAAAGAAGAAAGTTAAGAGTAAATGTGAATAAGAGCAAGGTTATTAGGTACAGTAGGTTGAGGGTCAAGTCAATTGGGAGGTGAGTTTGAATGGAGAAAAACTGGAGGAAGTGAAGTGTTTTAGATATCTGGGAGTGGATCTGGCAGCGGATGGAACCATGGAAGCGGAAGTGGATCATAGGGTGGGGGAGGGGCGAAAATCCTGGGAGCCTTGAAGAATGTGTGGAAGTCGAGAACATTATCTCGGAAAGCAAAAATGGGTATGTTTGAAGGAATAGTGGTTCCAACAATGTTGTATGGTTGCGAGGCGTGGGCTATGGATAGAGTTGTGCGCAGGAGGATGGATGTGCTGGAAATGAGATGTTTGAGGACAATGTTTTGCTGTGAGGTGGTTTGATCGAGTAAGTAACGTAAGGGTAAGAGAGATGTGTGGAAATAAAAAGAGCGTGGTTGAGAGAGCAGAAGAGGGTGTTTTGAAATGGTTTGGGCACATGGAGAGAATGAGTGAGGAAAGATTGACCAAGAGGATATATGTGTCGGAGGTGGAGGGAACGAGGAGAAGAGGGAGACCAAATTGGAGGTGGAAAGATGGAGTGAAAAAGATTTTGTGTGATCGGGGCCTGAACATGCAGGAGGGTGAAAGGAGGGCAAGGAATAGAGTGAATTGGAGCGATGTGGTATACCGGGGTTGACGTGCTGTCAGTGGATTGAATCAAGGCATGTGAAGCGTCTGGGGTAAACCATGGAAAGCTGTGTAGGTATGTATATTTGCGTGTGTGGACGTATGTATATACATGTGTATGGGGGTGGGTTGGGCCATTTCTTTCGTCTGTTTCCTTGCGCTACCTCGCAAACGCGGGAGACAGCGACAAATAAAAAAAAAAAAAAAAAAAATATATATAATATATATATATATATATAATATATATATATATATATATATATAAACACACACACACAAATACCAGGTACCCATTAAACGACCAGCCCTGGGAAAAGATGAACACCTGGGTTGGGTATGGGCCGACTCTCGCGCCCAGGATTCGAAGCCATGCTGGCCCGTGCTGATATATGGTCAGTAACGCTAACCACTACACCACGGAGGCCAGTGTTATACTGTAAGGGGAGGGAGTTCTACATTCGTAGGGCCCCTTATGTTGTACAAGGAGGGAGTTGTACACTCGTGGGGCCACATATGTTGTACAGGAGGGAGTTGTACACTCGTGGGGGGCCCATCTCTTGAACGTTCTCTACTGCCAGAGAACTTTTTTGAAACCTTACCGTTCACAATCTTCGTTTTCACTGCATTCAACCGCCAATATGATCAAATATGAGGTTACTTCTACATGTCTCTACCCAAGCAATATCCATACTTAGTTTCTAGCTACAAGTTCCCTTCGCTCCAGGTTTGCATCTTCTGATGAAAGAAAAGGAAAAAAAAAAAAGGAAGTTTATTGAAAACATCATGAAACTGACTTGGAAACCTGATGGCGGTCGTGAACAAGTCACCCCTTACTCTTCTCTCTTTAAAGGTGAGCAAATATAAGGCCATCTTCTGTAAACAAGTCACCCCTTACTCTTCTCTCTTTAAAAGATGGGCACATATAAAAAGGCCACCTTCTATGAACAAGTCACCCTTTACTTTTTTCTCTTTAAAAGTGGGCACATGTAAAAGGCCACATTCTGTGAACAAGTCACCCCTAACTCTTCTCTCTTTAAAAGTGGGCACAGATAAAAGGCCACCTTCTCTGAACAAGTCACCCCTTACTCTTCTCTCTTTAAAGATGGGCAAATATAAAAAGGCCACCTTCTGTGAACAAGTCGCTCCTCACTCTTCTCTCTTTAAAGGTGGGCACATATAAAAAGGCCACCTTCTGTGAACAAGTCGCCCCTCACTCTTCTCTCTTTAAAGATAGGCACATATAAAAAGGCCACCTTCTGTGAACAAGTCGCTCCTAACTCTTCTCTCTTTAAAAGTGGGCACATTAAAAAGGCCATCTTCTGTGAACAAGTCGCCCCTTACTCTTCTCTCTTTAAAGATGGGCACATTTAAAGGCCATCTCCTGTGAACAATTCACCCTTACTCTCTCATCTTTAAAATGGCACATTAAAAGCCATCTCCGTGAACAAGTCGCCCACTCTCTCTCTTAAAGATAGCACATTACAAAGGCCACCTCTGTAACAAGTCGCTCCAACTCTTCTCTCTTTAAAGTGGCACCCTAAAAGGCCACTTCGTGACAGTCGCCCCTTACCTTCTCTCTTTAAAGATGGGCACATTTAAAAGGCCACCTTCTGTAACAAGTCGCCCCTTACTCTTCTCTCTTTAAAGTTGGGCACTGAACACTTCCTCACCCACTTGATTCAACACGCAGTTCTAAAGATATCTGTCAGCTGGCGTTTAGTCCCCTTTTGCACCAGCTTGTGTTAAGTCTCTGGCCATGAGGTAGGTACATAATAAACATACCCTGACACTGGCTGACAGTAGGAGCAAAAACATCCTGACATTGGCTGACGGCAGGAGCAAAAACACTCTCGCACTGGCTGACAGTAGGAGCAAAAACACTCTCGCACTGGCTGACAGTAGGGGCAAAAACACTCTCGCACTGGCTGACAGTAGGGGCAAAAACACTCTCGCACTGGCTGACAGTAGGAGCAAAAACACCCTCAAACTGGCTGACAGCCACAGCAACAGCATTCGGAAGGACTTGCTGACGGTGGAGCAATCCCACTGGCTGACAGCATTCACGGGGAACGCATCACTCTTGGCTGACACCTGTATAGAGAAAAGAACAACAAAAAAAAACAAAAAAAATAGTTTTTGCTATTGTTTTTGTGGCCCGGGGGATAAAAACAAAAGGCCAATTAACGTGGAGAATAACAAGAGCGAAAACAAAATCCATTCCATGAGATAAGACATACAGTATATTGTATTACCACTGGACGAGTGATGCAGTATATTGTATTACCACTGGACGAGTGATGCAGTATATTGTATTACCACTGGACATGTGCAGCTATATTGTATTACCACAGTGACGAGGTGATGCAGTATATTGATACCACTGCGAGTGATTACGTATATTGCTAATACCACTGGACGAGTGATACAGATAATTGGTAATTACCACTGACATGTGAGCAGTAATGTATTACCACTGGACAGTGATGCAGTATATTGTATTACCACTGGACGAGTGATGCTGTATATTGTATTACCACTGGACGAGTGATACAGTATATTGTATTACCACTGGACGAGTGATACAGTATATTGTATTACCACTGGACGAGTGATACAGTATATTGTATTACCACTGGACGAGTGATGCATTCGTGAGGGCTTACGATACAGCAGCTTTCATTCGTGAGAACTTACGATACAACAGACTACATTCGTGAGAGCTTACGATACAACAGACTACATTCGTGAGGGCTTACGATACAGCAGCCTACATTCGTGAGAGCTTACGATACAGCAGCCTACATTCGTGAGAGCTTACGATACAGCAGCCTACATTCGTGAGAGCTTACAATACAGCAGCCTACATTCGTGAGAGCTTACGATACAGCAGCCTACATTCGTGAGGGCTTACGATACAACAGACTACATTCGTGAGGGCTTACGATACAGCAGCCTACATTCGTGAGGGCTTACGATACAACAGACACCATTCGTGATGACTTACGATAAGCATCCTACATCGTGACGATGATCAGTTATATTAACACACTGACATGTCATTCGTGAGGGCTTCCGATACACAGCCTACATTCGTGAGGCTTACGATACAACAGCCTATCATTCGTAAAAGCTTACGATACAGCAGCCTTCATTCGTGAGAGCTTACGATACAGCAGCCTACATTCGTGAGGGCTTACGATACAGCAGCCTACATTCGTGAAAGCTTACGATACAACAGCCTACATTCGTGAGAGCTTACGATACAGCAGCCTTCATTCGTGAGGGCTTACGATACAGCAGCCTACATTCGTGAGGGTTTACGATACAGCAGCCTACATTCGTGAGGGCTTACGATACAGCAGCCTTCATTCATGAGAGGTCACGAAACAAAAACCTTCATTCGTGAACATTACGAAACAACACCTTTCATTCGCAAAAGCTTACGAAACAAGAGCCTACATTCGTGTGAGATCACGACATGAAAAATAAAAAAAAAAACTACATTCGTGAAACCTTACGAAGCTCAGAGCCCGCAAGGGTTCGAACCCTGGGAGCGGCGGATGGCCTGCAGTCACACCCAAGGTGTTCATCCTCCCCACAAGTCTCTCCAGCGGCTCTAGCCTCCAAAACCCCCTAGAAGCCCTACACTCACAACACCTGGCTATCACAACCACAACCCAGAATTATAATGGTTATAAGTCAATACAATCATTTGAACTGCGTAGCTGAATCAGGCGTGGAGCAGGGTTCGAACCCCGCGGGTCCAATTCAGAGCCAAAAGAGGGAGGGGGAGGGGGGGCGTAATAGTCCAGTGAACAGCCTAGGCAAAGTTACCTCGCGTGTGTGAGGGGAAAAAAAAAGAAAAAACGAAAGAAAAAAAACGGAAACATATTTAAATTAGTCATTCCTGGCTAATTCCCTGTCCTCGTTTTCTGTTCATCCGAATTTAAAGCTTTCTTCCCTTCTCATTAAGACGTAATCATCCGGTTCATCATGCCTTTATGGATATCATTATTCACACCACCGCCAAAATGAACCCCACCCCACCGCCAAAAATGAACCCGACCCACTGCCAAAATGAACCCATCCACCGCCAAAAATGAACCCGACCCACCGCCAAAATGTTCAAACCCGCCCCACCGCCAAAATGAACCCGACCCCACCGCCAAAGAGAACCCGACCCCACCGTCAAAATGAACACCCTAGGCCAAATACCCGACGAAACAAAAGAAACCGAAAGCAAAAAAATGGAACAGCCACGCAAAATAATTCACTCATCCTGCTAAATGTCCTCGCACCATAACCTCCCTCCATAAAGAATCCATCCCGCTCAAAATGGAATCCCACCCACCGCCAAAATGAACCCACCCCACCGCCAAAATGAACCACCCACTGCCAAAATGAACCCACCCACCGCCAAAATGTCAAACCCCCCACCGCCAAAATGAACCCACCCCACCGTCAAAATGAACCCACCCCACCCGTCAAAATGAACCCGACCCCACCGCCAAAATGAACCGCCCCACCGCCAAAATGAACTCCCCCACCGCCAAAATGAACCCACCCCACCGCCAAAATGAACCACCCCACCGCCAAAATGAACCAGCCCCACCGCCAAAATGAACCCAACCCACCGCCAAAAATGAACCCGCCCCACCGCCAAAAATGAACCCACCCACCGCCAAAATGAACCCACCTCCGGAAAACGTCTACGGTAAATTCCTCCCCGTTTTCTATCGCACCGCTGTATGTTTACTCCAAAGCTTCCTTAGTGTAAACAAAGCCACCCCAATTATTATGATCAATATATATATATAAATTTGTGGTCTGGGGAGGGGGGAGGGGGAGGGGAGAGGGGAGAGGGGAGAAAGAATTATATTAATCCCCTCCCCATTTCCCCCCCATTAATTCCCCCCCCCATTCCATTCCCCCTAGCATGGGGAGGAGGGGGTCATCCCACCCATCCAGCGGGGGGGGAGGGGGAATGGGGGAAGGGGAGGGGAAAAGGGGGAAGGGGAAAATGGGGGTGAGGGTAAATCCAGCTCGTCCTGGAACTGCTCTGGACACATGAAATCCAGATTTGCTGGGAAAAAAAAACGGATGGAATTTTATTATTTTCTATGCTTGGCATGAGCCCCCCCCCCCCCCCGTGTGTGTGTGTGTGTGTGTGTGTGTGTATGTGTGTGTGTGTGTGTGTGTGTGTGTGTATGTGTGTGTATGTGTGTGTGTGTGTATGTGTGTGTGTGTGTGTGTGTATGTGATGTGTGTGTGTGTGTGTTGTGTGGTGTGTGTGTGTGTGTGTGTGTGTGTGTGTGTGTGTGTGTGTGTGTGTGTGTTGTGTGTGTGTGTGTGTGGTGTTGTGTGTGTGTGTGTGTGTGTGTGTGTGTGTGTATGTGGTGTGTGTGTGTGTGTGTGTGTGTGTGTATGTGTGTGTGTGTGTTGTGTGTGTGTGTGTATGTGATGTGTGTGTGTGTTGTGTAGTGTGTGTGTGTGTGTTGTGTGTGTGTTGTGTGTGTGTGTGTGTGTACGTGTTTTGCATATGTGGCTCCGAAGGGTGTCCACCGATACACAACCTCCCTTCCCCTACCCTCTCAACCCCTCCCTCCTACTCAACCCCTCCCTCCCAACCTCACCCCTCCTCTCTACCATCAACCCCCCCCCTCGCTCAACCTCAAGCCTCCACCATCTCAACCTCAACCCCTCCTCAACCTCCTCCCCCCCTCACTCAACCCCTCCTCAACCCCCCCCCCCTCACCACCCTCCTCAACCCCCCCCCTCCCTCAACCCAACCCCTCCTCAACCCCTCCCTCCCTCAACCTACCCCTCACCCTCCCTCCTCAACCCCCTCCTCAACCTCCTCCAACCTCAACCCCCTCCCCCCCTCAACCTCAACCCCCTCCTCAACCCCTCCCCTCCCTCAACCTAAACCCCCTCACCCCTCCCTCCCCAACCTCACCCCCTCCCCTCCCTCAACCTCAACCCCCTCCTCAACCTCCTCCCCTCCCTCAACCTCACCCCCTCCTCAACCTCCTCCTCAACTCCTCCCCAACCCCCCCTCAACCCCCACCCAACACACCCCCCAAACCCCAACCCACACCAGCGCCCCCTCTCTTCCCCCCCCCCCCTTTACGCTACCCCGGCCCCATTCCTTCTGGTTAATTTACGATAAATGAAAATATATATAAAAAGATGAACCAAAAGTCGTAGTTTGACGGGGGAAAAAAAAGGGAAAAAACGCATCATTTGTTACCTTAGTGGAACTAGTCATCCACGGTTTGACACATCGATATTTAGACGACCCCTATAAGGCGAATATCGCCCTGTTGATATTCACAAATATCGGCTTGAAATACGGGATATTCCCATCAATATAACAAGCCATTAAGACCACCAGGCCGTGCTAACGACACAGGATAAATGGCGTCAAGTGGAGAGGCCAAGAATTTAGTAAATCATTTACCATTTATAATTCCAATTTATCATCGCTACACTTACCTAAGACTTCTCATGGCGCTGGAGAATATTCCTCGAGGTCGTAAATCCCAGATATTC